>NC_056512.1:1867089-1897674 GCF_014905685.2 Nematolebias whitei
TCCCAGTGGCTTTTAAACCCCAAAATACATTACGGCAAAGACTGGTTCATCCCAAAGATCCAGTCCCCCGGCACAAACAGAGTAATGTTGTGTATGCTGTTCAGTGTCAGGAGGGCTGTGATCAGTCTTACATCGGGGAAACTAAACAGCCACTGGCCAAAAGGATGGCCCAGCACAGAAGATCAACATCATCAAGCCAGGATTCTGCGGTCTTCACTCATCTCCAGGCCAGCGGTCACTCTTTCAGGGATGAAGATGTTCACATCATAGATAGAGAGGAACGATTGTTTTACAGATGAGTAAAGGAGGCCATCTTTGTGAAAAGAAACCATCTATCATTAAACAGGGGTGGATGCCTCCGTGTTCAACTGTCCCCCTCTTACAATGCTGTGATTGCTAGTATCACTCAGCCTCCTGTGAATAGTAAACAGCCATCAGGTGCTAATGATCCATTGTTAGGCTGATGGTCCTTCTTGATCATGTGAGCAGCTGGTTTTGGTTGTCAGCAGCAAAACTGGTTGATCCACTCTGAGAAGGTGCTATTTAAGAGACTGAGCTGAATACAGCTCCTCAGACTGAGGAAGTCTCTTGGATGAGAGACGAAACGTTTCTATATTTTTTTATTTTATTTTAATTTTTTTATTTTATTTTATTTATTTTTTTTTGAATGTCCAGAGGACCAGATTGAACTTTTTTGGATTTCATTTTTATCATTACATTATGGAAAATAATGACCTTTATCACAATATGCTAATTTTTTGAGAAGTACCTGTACATACTCAATCATTTCACGTTCAAACTCTCCATCCATCTTGGCACACACAGAGCCCTTCTCCATTTATTTCGTAAGCTCCTTTCACTCTGTTGACTTTTATTGTTTGACTGTGTTGAATGACGCTTTGTGGTGTGTCCCAGAGGTAACTCTCGGTTACCTTCAGTTTTAATTCAACAGGGGGTCCATGGCTTGCTTAAAGTTTCCGTCTGTGTTGAATGACACTTCCTAGGCTGTCCCAGAAGTACCCTTGGTTACATTCTGTTTTAATTCAACAGAGGGATCGGTGGCTTCTTGAAGCTTTTTTTTTTTGTTAAGTTAACTTTCTCTGTCACACCCACACACATGAGACGAGTCCAGGGCCACCACTTTAAAACCCACAAAACCCTACTTCAAAACAAAAACTTAAGGGGGCCTAAATCCCCAAGTGTTTTTGAACTCAGCTTGTGGAACTGCCCTTCCACATTTCTCGTCCCTGATCAGGAAACAAAGGGAGACCTACCTCTAGGTTTTTATTCTACTTTTACTTATCTTTAGCTGCTAAACTCTTTTAGTCTCCTTTAAATTTTCAGATGGTTCCCCACAGACATTAAGAGGTTTCAATTACAAAGTTTAATGGCCAAATATGCAGAATTTGTTTAAGTTATTATGAACGGGCTCTGCTTACCTCTTTTTTTTTTTTTTTTGTGGGGCGCCGTTTCCCACGATATCCAAGATGATCCGTCAGGTTGGTTAAGTTGTTGTACTTTTCCTTGATCCCAGACGAGCCCCCAAATTGTTAGGGTAACCTTCACCCCACCGAGTCGTTGACTGAGGAGGCACAATTCAGGAGACTTCACCTTAAAGTGAACACATTTATTTTCACACCTTTAAAAGAGTACATGTACAGTATTAAAAACCAAATGCATTTGGGAGGCAATCAATGAGTATGTCACCTTGATTCTAGCAAGCCAAAACCCCCAAAGATTGTTTGGCTTTAAGAGTGTGTGCAGTGGGTTATAGTTGTCCTAGTCCCACCTCTTTACGGGATGGATCTCAATTTGATGGTTCAAACTTTTTTTTCCCCCCTTGTCCTATCCGGCATTGAGGCACTCAGAATTATTGTCTGAGTGTCAAGGTAATGCCCTACAGATATACTTTCACAAGCAGAGCATTATGGTTGGCCTTAATGCTCCACTTGATAGCTAAATAAGACTTTATTAAAATGTGCTTTGGGTTTGTTTAAGATGTAATGGACACGGGTGTAGTATGACATATGCAGGATATATTCATACATTTTCACGAGTTCTTCATTTTTCTGACTGTGTAAATGCGTGCATTGAGTTTAACAGAAATGTAACGAGAGACGTTATTTATCTTTGACCCATCAAAATGAATGCGGTCATTTATTTGCAGAATCAAAGTTTAACATCAAACATTTACATTAATTTGGCAAAATATGAAAACAATAACATGGCTAGTTTCACAGAAAGTGGGCACAATACGGCGATTGTCCTCACTTCTCAGCAGAACAGCAGACATCAATCACACGGCGGTGATTGAGAACTTTGCTTCAGATAGTTCTAAAATATCTGTAATGATTTTAGGAGAAAGGAGAGTTAAGATGGAAAATGGAGATTTATCTTACAGAGAGATGTGTGAGGGAATTAATCTGTTTGACCAGAAACGTGCACGCTCCTTCAGTTCTCAGCTTGGTCACGGTACGCTTGGTCGAAGTAGAACTTTTACCTGGTTGATGATAGATCAGCGTCGGTATAGAATCCTTCCTTTGACTCTTTCAGCGTCTCCGTTGAGAACAGCTAAAATACTTCGAGAGTCGTGCGAGGTTATCCAAACAGAAGTTATAATTCCCAAAATCGTCCCTGCATTCTGGATTCCAATAGAAGCATTCTGGATGCCTGCGTTAGCATCCAAGAACTCTGAACTCTTTAACTCTCTTCAGAGAGTTAAAGTCTGGAACTCTTCTCCAGGAAAACTTTCAAGCTCTGAAAACTCCCATGTTGAACTCAAACTAGCGAGAACTGGGAAGTTGCCACATTTAAATGGGTCGACTTCCGGGTCATTTGAGAGCTTTTTGATTGGTCGATGGACCAGAAAGAGGTGTGGTTTGTGATGTAAGGTGTTATGAAAAGTCAAGGATTGTTTTAGTGACAGACAGAAAGATTATTGGAGAACTTCAGACTTCGTGGAGTCTCTACTCCTATTATCTGCTGTAAAAGTTAAACATGACATTTTTTTTTCAGTAAACTTTTAGTTGACCGAAACTTGAACTTTAACACACACTTACAAAACTTGCTCATTGAAGACAGAAAAATCAAGAAATGCATATTAACCTTATTTCTTCTTAGAATGAGGAATAAAAATCATTACTTACTGTTTATGTAAATAAAAATGAGTAGTTCTCTTCAACCTGTAAACATTGAGTGAACTAACACAATTTGATTATCAAACATTTGTAAAATAGTAATGATCATAGAGAATTGTCATTTCTACTTGATTAATTCAAGAAAGAAAGTCTCAGGATGGGTCAAACTGTATTTCTGGATGCAGATCAATGAAATAACAGTTTCTGTCCCACAAGGTTCTTAAGGTCAAGTGTTTTGACCTTAGGCTTAGTTTGACATCAGGTTAGGTTCACTACACGGGGATGGAAAAACGAAGAACAAATCAGAAAAGTGGGAGAAGGGTTAATAGATAAAGAAAGAGATAGGAATAGAGGAGAGAGATATATAGAGAGAACACAAATCAACATCATTGCAGTCTGCCTCTAGAAAAGTGGAAAGAAAAATAACAGACAAAATTGAGAAACCACAACAACAAACCACATATATAATGATATTTACAACATCATTAGAAAGTATTTTATACAGTACATGGTAATACAAGATGTAATTGGAGGCCACCACAACCCAATTGAGTGTGTATCTGATAAACACCTGAATCTAAACACCTGCATGAGCATGCTTGCCACTAAGGTTTATCCATAAAATTGTTCTATAGTGGATGGGGTGACCCACAGACCTGTCCCCACAGGACACGATAGTAACACAGGGAAGACTGGAGCCACAGACACACAGTGGTCCCCAAGCCCAGAGCTCTGGGAGTCCCCCAACAGGGACAACTGCACCCCCCAGAGAGAAGCAAAGAGAAGCCCCGGGCAATCCCCAGCAACCACAATGCAGAAACCCCATGGACACTGAGCCCCGAGTCCCAAGGTCATACCACCCCCCAACAGAGGCCCGACAGAGCCAGGGCACCCAGGCCCCGGCAGGCAGCCACTAGGGCAGGCCGACACACACCCCCACCACCCAGCCCCAAATGCTGAGAGCTGCCAATGCAACGGCGGCATGTGGACCCACCACCGGAGGGAAGCACATCAGGGGGAAGTAGACCCTACATTAAATGGGGGGACCAAATTGATTCAAGAAAGGGGATGACCTAAAACCCAACCCCAGACATAAATAAGCATACAGAGACCGCATGAAATAGCCTCTGTCGGGCCGTCCATGTGCCCCACCCGACAGTGACCACAAGCCGGCCCCAGGCCTGGGGCCAGAACATTAGGGAGCACCAGCTGAAGAAGGCTGGCCCAGTACACCAAGGACCAGGCACCCCAACAGTCCCACACCACAGGCCCGGAGAAGCCCCGGCACGCCACCTATGCACCCCCACATATACACAGCACCCCCCACCGCAAATGTCTCACAAGGCTGACCAGCCAGCACCCAGTCAAAGCAAAGCTACGCCCCCGCCCACTACAATACACCACCAACGACTACACACACACACACACACCCACAGCTGACCCCCTGCCGGAACCCAGCAGCCATCCCAGCCAAAGGGCTGGCCATCGCAACCATGAACCTTCATCAAAAAATCCGAACAACCCAGGGAGAATCAGAGCTCCAGCCCTGCCCCTAATCGCCCCCCACAGTCCAGACCCCAACCAGGCGGTCTACCCCCGCCCCCAACCCCAAATGTCAAATTGAGAATAGGTGTAAGGAATAAAGATATAAATCATTGACGGGAAGATCCCACTCCTCCCTCCTCCCACTCAAATAAGGTGTTGATACATGTTGTTATATAGTGCGTTTAAAATGGGGGAATGAGGCGGCAACTAGCACAGACCCACCTCCTCCCCAGAGGGCTGGCAGTGCCCGTTCACCTCCCCAACCCTTGCTCAGAACCCTAAATGTCTAGATGCTACATATGAGAGTGGGCACAGGTCCCGGAGGTGAGAATGATTACACATCGTACCACCTATATGCCACCGTGTGCCCACTCCAAACCCTATACATGCATGTGTCATGATAATGTTATATGCAAATGTCTAGATTGTGTAATAAAATTAGGGCCCAGGTCTCCATGAACCATGGAGATCGAGGATCCTCCCCCAGTTCAGTAGTGTACCTGAAACCCAAGGCCCTGTTTGAGAGGTGGTGTGATGGAGAGGTCAGAGGAAGATGTCAGGATGGGGAGGAAGAACTGAGGTGGCAATTCCCTCCCAGGGGGCCAGCTCCCCCATTGACTCCAATAGGCACCCCCATTCTCCAAGATCTACCAGGGGAGGGAGGCTCCAATACATCCATCCAGGAGCAGGAGGCAGCTACACCACCAGGGACCCAGGCCACGGACCGGCACATAGCCCCGAGGAACAATCAGACTCGGGGCCAGTGACCCAACCCCCAACGAAACCATCCAGACCCCCAAACCCGATCCCCAGCTCAACAACCAGCCCCACGACCAAAGAAGCCACCAAATTCCAACAACGACGATCAGCCAGGAGTGCCCGAACAGCCACAGATAGTACACCACGGTGACCAAGAGCGCACCCCCACTTCCACAAAGGAACCTAACGGTACACCACAGCAACACCCACAATGAGAGTATCCCATGCAAGGGAGGGCGCACACCTCACATGCCCACACACTCCCGGGCCAACAATGCAGAGCCACCCGAGCGGGAGCCCCCAATACCCCCCCCCCCACAGCCCAGACCCCCAGCCAAGCACCAGATTGCAGCCACAGCCAGGCAAGAAGACACCCAGGCTGAATCCACCCGTCCTCTCCCATGGCCCATCCTCCCCCTACCAACAGTATCACCTCCCAAGGTGGAGGCCCCAAAGCCCATCAATGCACCAAGGGCCCGCAGGCCATGGCTGGGCACTGGCGCATGCACTGGCCCAAGACCCCGACAACATACCTGCCAAGACCCAAGACCCCTGGGCCAAGCCAGGACCTCAGCCCGGGAGCGACACTCCCCCAGAACCTGAGCCTGCGCCCACCCAAAACCCACTCAGGCACAGCCAGGTCACCAGGCTAGTAACCTGTGTCTGCCGGTACAGACCACCCAGAAGCCTGCATGCAGCCAGCAGAGGTCAACGCCCAGAACCACAAAAGCCACCTCCCCAGTCGAGCGCCATTGCCCCGGGCCCATGTCCCCAGCCACGACCCCCCCCCCCATCAACAACGATGCTCCATGGGACAAAATCAAAGGGGTTCACCCACCTCCACTACGTGTTGGAGCTGATGAAAGAAGCCCAGAGAGAATGGTCTGATGTAGAGGTACAGGCTTTCTCAAGACTGATGTAATCCAACAAAAGGCCTTTATACTGTTTAATACTGTGTATTTTTATTTTTCTAGTTCATGAGTATTGTTTTTCTTGCTATACATAAGGCAGTAAAAATCATGTGAATTGACTTTGTCTCCAAGGTGACATCATCTAAGTGGCCCAATAAGCAAACTGACGGAGAGAGTGGAATATTACATCTCAGACACTTTGATAAGTCTTCACATATCCGGCACCAAAACCTCTGAACAGGTGGACAGAACAAAAATGTGTGGATGTGATTGTCAGGAATATTGTCTGTACACTGTGAGCAAGTATTAGATGATGTGAAACCCCTCCTGAACATCCGTTGATCTGTGTAGTGTACTCTATGAAGGATTTTGTATTGTATTAATTGTAAATTAAAGTTTTTAATCATCTTAAAAGTTCTTAGACATATCTAAGACCAGAAGTTTTGGTCAAAGTTGACTGACAATTCTGTCTCCCATTTTACAATGGGAAGGGATATTGATTCATCTATTTTAATGAGTGTCCAATAAACCTTAGATAGTAATTTGGGAGGGTTAAGATTAAGGAATTCTAATACACTTGTTGGTATTTCAATCCTAGTGTTATTAAGGTTAAGTTTATTTTTTGTTATAGATTTAATTTGTTGATATTCTAAAAATTTATTCTTATCGGTTCCATCCATCCATCCATCCATCCATCCATCCATCCATCCATCCATTATCTTCCACCTATTCTGAAGTCGGGTCACAGGAGCAGCAGCTTGAGCAGGGAGGCCCAGGCATCGCTTTCCACAGCCACCTCTTCTAGCTCTTCTGGGAGGATTCCAAGGCGTTCCCAGGCCAACCGAGAGACATAGTCTCTCGAGCGTGTCCTGGGTCTTCCCCGGGGTCTCCTCCCAGTTGGACATGCCTGAAGCCCCTCTCTAGGGAGGCACCCAGGAGGCATCCTTACCAGATGCCCGAACCACCTCAACTGTCTCCTCTCGACGTGGAGGAGTATCAGTTTTACTCATTCTCTCACAAATAACTGAAATTCTCACCCTATCTCTAAGGGAGAGTCCAGCTACCCTGCAGAGAAAACTCATTTAAACCTTCTGTATCCGCAATCTCATTCTTTTGGTCACTATCCAGTAGGGCTTTAACAGACTACTCGAGTAATCTATACATAGATTCCTAGAACACCTATCGAGATTTTTAATTTCATGTTGAGTATTCGTGGTGACGTCATTACGCCACCGTTACGTCATCGCGTCACGTTTCGCGTGATCAGCACTGGGCGCGGGTTACAAAATGGATTCCTCCAAGCAGACGGATGGAGCAGAGCAGACCCAGTCTTGATAAAAAGGTAGAAATTCATCAATAGTCTGGAAATATTTCACTAAAGATGAATCTTCTGGTTCAACTACCGTAAGGAAATAGAAAATGAATAAACTTCCTGACTGTTTGGAGCTTGTTGCGAACCAGTGTTGCACCATATTTTGTGACCATAGGGGGCGGTGTTACATACACTGTTGTAGGTCACAGAATATGGTGTAGCACTGGTTCCAATCGACCAAACTAAAACCATCTTCCTCTCACCTTGTTTCACAAACAAAAAGCAAAAAATATTAATCTCTAAACCTATAAAAAATCTATAAACATATTAACCTCTAAAACTAAATGTAATGCGCACCATAGCTGGCGGTGGTGTGGGGTGGTCGACCCCCACTGTGTTTAGTTTCGTTTTTGACGTGCTGCACGTTTCTTCACATTTGCCACTTAATAATAAAAACTAATAGTTTAGTTTTTCCTGTGACTTATTTGCTGTATGATAAATGGTAGGAGCATAATATATGCTCCCAATTTTTTGTTGGTCTTTTTTTTGTAAATGATCTTTTTTGCGGTTTTATTTATTTATTTATCTTTGTATCTTTAGATCCTATGATGTCATCAATTAGTCGAGTTCTACTCAAGTTTTATTATGTTAATGTCAAGTTTAAAAATTACATAGACGTTCAACCCCTTCTACCCAGAGCTCATGACCATAGGTGAGGGTAGGAATGTACACCAACTGGTAAACAGAGAGCTTTGCCTTACAGCTCAGCTCTCTCTTCACCACAACAGAATGGTACAGAGTCTGCAATACTGCAGATGCTGCACCAATTTGTCTGTCAATCTCATGCTCCATTCTTCCCTCACTCATGAACAAAACCCTGAGACACTTTAACTCCTCCACTTGAGGCAGAACCTCATCCTTGACCTGAAGAGAGCAATCCACCCTTTTCCGGTTGAGGACCATGGCCTCAGATTTTGAGGTGCTGATTCTCATCCCAGCCGTTTAACACTCTGCTGCGAATCGCTCCAGTGAAAGCTGGAGATCACGGCATGATGACACCAACAGGACCACATCATCTGCGCAAAGCAGAGATGGAATCCTGAGGCCACCAAACCGGAAACCCTCTGCCAGCTGGCTGCACTGAGAAATTCTGTCCATAAAAGTTATGAACAGATTCGGTGACAACTGGCAGCCCTGGCGGAGTCCAACTCCCACCCTAAAGGGGTCCGACTTACTGCCAGCAATGCGAACCAAACTCTTGCACCGCTTGTATAGGGACTGAACAGCCCGTAACAACGGGCCTCCAATCCCATACTCACGGAGCAGTGTACCCCGAGGAACATGGTCAAATGCCTTCTCCAAGTCCACCAAACACATGTAGACTGGATGGGCAAACACCCATGACCCCTCAAGGACCCTAGTGAGAGTGAAGAGCTGATCGAGTGTTCCACAGCCAGGACGGAACCCACATTGTTTCTCTTAGATCTGAGGTTCGACCATCGATCGGACTAGCTTCTCCAGTACCCCTGAATAAACCTTACCAGGGAGGCTAAGGAGAGTGATGCCCCTATAATTGGAGCACACCCTCCGGTCCCCCTTTTTGAAGAGGGGAACCACCACCCCAGGCTGCCAGTCCAGTGGCACAGCCCCTGATGTCCACGCAACATTGCAAAGGCGTGTCAGCCAAGACAGCCCCACAACATCCAGAGCCTTAAGGAAATCAGGGTAAATCTCATCCACTCCTAGAGCCCTGCCGCCTCTGAGCTTTTTAACTACCTTGGCGACCTCAGCCACGGTTACGGATGGATCAACCCCAAAGTCCCCCGACTCAGCTTCCTCTATGGAAGACATGCTGGTGGGATTGAGAATTGTCCGAGAAATATTCCTTCCACCTTTCACCGACATCACTGGTTGTGGTCAACAGCACCCTACCTTCACTGAACACAGTATTTAGTAAAGTGCTGCTTTCCCCTCCACAGCCGCCTGATGGTTTGCCAGAATCTCCTTGGAGTCGACCGAGAGTCTCTATCCAAGGTCTCACTGAACTCCTCCCACATCCGAGCTTTTGCCTCAGCAACAGCCAAGGCTGCACACCACTTGGCCCTCCGGTAATCCTCAGCTGCCTCCAGAGTCCCACTGGCCAACAAGGTCCGATAGGACTCCTTCTTCAGCTTGACAGCCTCTGTAACCCCTAATCAATCCCATATTGTGTTGTTAATCTGTTAAATGGGATATAGTCTACTTCCTCATATATATGTTCCAAATATTCTATTCCTTTACACCTCCAACCTGGGAAGTTTATCATATTATTCTGTTGTAGGATGTCAGGACTGTTCCAGATGGGTGTACGTCTGCATGGAATTAGTGAAGACTCTGTCATTTTAATAAACTCCCACTAAGCTGTCAGAGAGGAGCTGATATTGATGCTTTTAAAGCATTCCTGTCGTTTTATGTTTAAGCTAATGAATGGAAGGTCCGAGATCATTATATTATTGCAAAGTGTCTGTTCTACGTATAGCCAGGGTTCATCAAGGAGTGTGTGTTTTATCCATCTTGAGATGTATTCTAGCCTCTTGGCTAGAAAGTAATATTAGAAATTGGGTAGATCTAGTCCTCCTTTATCTTTGGTCTTCTGTGGTGTTTTTAGTCTAATTCGTGGGGGTTTATCTTTCCAGAGAAATGTAAAGATGGAGGAGTCCAGGTATCTAAACCAGTCAGATGATGGTTTATTTGGGATCATTGAGAATAGTTTGTTCTAAGCAAAACCATCATTTATTGAAGCAATCCTTCCCATGAGAGATAAGGGTAGAGATTTCCATCTAGCAAAATCATCCTCAATTATTTTTAAAGTGGGATGTGGTTTAGTTTAGTTAAATCTGCCAACCTTGGAGAGACTTTGATACCCAAGTAGGTAATATTCCCTGACTGCATTTGTGTAGTAAGTGAATTGTTGAAATAGCAATTAATTGGTAGAACTGTGGATTTTATCCAGTTTATAGAGTAATCTGAAACTCTTGAAAAAGAGTTTATCAATCCAATAACCTGAGAGAGGGAGGTTTGTGAATGCTGGAGGAAGAGCAGCACATCATCAGCGTATAGACTGATATTGTGCTCTATGTTCTTGCATTTTATGCCTTTAATATCTGTATCCTGATGCATGCTCAATAATCCAGGTAGAAAAATCTAAAAAAGTTAAATCTGGTCCTCTGGACATTCAAAAAAAACCAAAACAAAGCAAATCAACAAAAAAATGTAGAAACGTTTCGTCTCTCGTCCGAGAGACTTCTTCAGTCTGAGGTGCTGTATTCAGCTCAGTCTCTTAAATAGCACCTTCTCAGAGTGGATCAACCAGTTTTGCTGCTGACAACCAAAACCAGCTGATCACATGCTCAAGAAGGACCATCAGCCTAACAATGGATCATTAGCACACTGATGGCAGTGTACTATTCACAGAGGGCTGAGTGATACTAGCAATCACAGCATTGTAAGAGGGGGACAATTGAACAACAAAACAAGTTTAACTTACTAATAACTCATCAACAACATCACTATTCCAATAACAACACATTCAGTGTAGGACAACACTCCAGTAGTCAATTACATGTCAGGGAGACAGAAAAATGGGTGAAGAATTTATCTGAAAGACAGCTCACCCAGCCAGAGACAGAGATTCTTGCCAGGGGACTGAACTTTGCAGTTGCACCAAGTAGAATTCCTCTGGTGGAGATGATCACAGCTACTGAGTCAGCCATCCGCAACAACAAAATTAAAGGGGCTGAAGCAGAACAGCTCAGAATCAAAGTTTTAGCCTGCCTCAGCAATGCCAAACCACCATCTTCCAACATCAGTAGAGAGGAGAGGGACGCACTCACCACTCTTAGCAAGGACAAAAACATCATCATTCTCCCAGCAGACAAAGGAAGGTGCATAGTGATTTTGAACCAGAAAGACTATCATGAGAAAGTTATGACACTCCTTAGTGACTTAACCACTTATGAACCTCTGAAAAGAGATCCAGGAAGTGGTTACAAGAAGAAATTGATAGATTGCCTGAAAATTTTGGAGCAGGACAAGGCTATTGACCGTTTTCTGTACCACAGACTGTACCCAGGGGAGGCCACACCTAGTCTGTATGGTTTACCTAAAATCCACAAACAAGGTGTACCTTTAAGACCAATTGTTAGCATGATTAACTCTGTCACTTACAATGTTTCCAAATATCTGGCGTCTGTACTCATCCCTTTAGTTGGCAGCTCAGAACACCACATACAGAACACCATGGACTTTGTGGATAAGGTGAGGGATGTCATCATGGAGACTGATGAAACAATGGTCTCTTTTGATGTCACATCACTCTTTACGTGCATTCCTGCTGATGATGCAGTAGAGGTGGTCAGTTCAAAATTAAAATCAGACACCACTCTGAGCAGCAGGACCACACTTTCCACAGAACAACTGTGTCAACTCTTGAAACTGTGCCTGCAGTCAACCTACTTCACATATGGGGAGCAATATTATAGGCAGAAACATGGGTGTGCTATGGGGTCTCCAGTTTCTCCTATTGTTGCCAACCTGTACATGGAGGAGGTAGAAAAGAGAGCCTTGACGTCCTTTTCAGGGACACCACCAAGTCATTGGTTCAGATATGTTGACGACACCTGGGTTAAAATTAAATCTCAGGAAGTCCAACATTTTACTGACCACATCAACTCTGTGGATAAATACATCAAATTCACACGAGAAGATGAAAAAAATGGCAAGTTGGCTTTCTTGGACTGTGAGGTCTCAGTCTCTGATAGAGGACATTTGCAAACTGAGGTGTACCGCAAACCCACCCACACAGACCAGTATTTGCAGTTTGACTCCCATCACCCTTTGGAGCACAAGTTAGGAGTCATCAGGACTCTGTACCACAGAGCAGACAGCGTCCCCACTAGCTCAGGAGCCAGGCAGAAGGAGAAATCCCACACAAGACAGGCTCTAGAGCAATTTGGATATCCTAACTGGGCCTTCCTGAAAGCAGAGACGAAACCCAAACAGGACTCCAGTCAGCCAACAGGTGAAAAGGAGGAACCCAGACCAGTGGTCAGTCCATATGTTGAGGGAGTATCAGAGAAAATGAGACGTTTATTTTCTAAACATAACGTCCCAGTGGCTTTTAAACCCCAAAATACATTACGGCAAAGACTGGTTCATCCCAAAGATCCAGTCCCCCGGCACAAACAGAGTAATGTTGTGTATGCTGTTCAGTGTCAGGAGGGTTGTGATCAGTCTTACATCGGGGAAACTAAACAGCCACTGGCCAAAAGGATGGCCCAGCACAGAAGATCAACATCATCAGGCCAGGACTCTGCAGTCTACACTCATCTCCAGGCCAGCGGTCACTCTTTCAGGGATGAAGATGTGCACATCCTGGATAGAGAGGAACGATGATTTGAGAGAGGAGTAAAGGAGGCCATCTTTGTGAAAAGAAACCGTCCATCGTTAAACAGGGGTGGAGGCCTCCGTGTTCAACTGTCCCCCTCGTACAATGCTGTGATTGCTAGTATCACTCAGCCCTCTGTGAATAGTACACAGCCATCAGTGTGCTAATGATCCATTGTTAGGCTGATGGTCCTTCCTGAGCATGTGATCAGCTGGTTTTGGTTGTCAGCAGCAAAACTGGTTGATCCACTCTGAGAAGGTGCTATTTAAGAGACTGAGCTGAATACAGCTCCTCAGACTGAGGAAGTATCTCGGACGAGAGACGAAACGTTTCTACATTTTTTTGTTGATTTGCTTTGTTTTGGGTTTTTTTGAATGTCCAGAGGACCAGATTTAACTTTTTTAGATTTAATATCTGTAGTTTGCCTGATTGCTGTGGCCAGCGGTTCAATGAAAATGACAAACAATGAGGGGGAGAGTGGACATCCCTACCAGACGAAAGCTAGAAGATATTTGGTTATTTGTCCTAATGTATGCTGATGGGGAAGTGTATAATATTTTTTAACCAGTTTATGAATAATTTCCAAAACCAAATTTATGCAAGGCTGCAAATAAAAAATTCCAGTTAACTCGATCAAAAGTTTTTTCTGCATCTAGAGAGAATATTGTAGTTTCAATGCTTTTACTATAAGAATAATCTATTAAATTAAATAATCTGTGTGAATTTGTGGATGAATGCCTCCCTTTTATAAACCCAGTTTGGTCAGGATGTATTATGAGAAGAGTTATCTTTTCCAATCTTTTTGAGAGGGCTTTACATATTATTTTAAGATCAACATTGATAAGGGATATTGGACGATAATTGGTAGGTAATAAAGGGTCTTTGTCTGGTTTTAACAGGAGACTACTGTTGGCTGAGTTTATATTTTCTGGAAGTCTGTTATTTTTTTCAGTTTCCTGTAGCATTCTGTGAAATAGTGGTGCCAGGATATTCCAGAATTATTTGTAAAACTCTGCTGAAAATCCATCTGGACCTGGAGCCTTTTTATTGGACATGCTTTTGAGGGCTTCCTGGAGTTCCACTGGTGTCAGTGGTGAGTCCAGCCCCATTGATTGACTATCTGATAATTTAGGAAGTGTTATTTTATCCAAAAATTGATAAATTTCATTATCTAATGGGTTTATCTGGGGTGAGTATAAAGCTTTATAAAAATCTCTGAAAATGCTGTTTATTCTTTCAGGGTCGTAAACTGTATTCCCAGTTAAGTCTTTAACACCATGAATAGTTGTTTTTTCCTTATTTATTTTAAACTGTTTTGCTAGAAAGCTACCTGACTTATTGCTCTGCTCAAAGTTTTCTTTTCTGAGTCTTTGTATTAAGAATTGAGTTTTGTTGTTAATAAGTTCATTTAATTCTAATTTTGCTTTACGCATTTTCTCCAGCATTTCTTCATCTTGAGAGGCTTCTAACGATTTAATGGTTTCTTCTAATTCCTGAATGTTTATTTTCTTTTTTCTTCTTATGTGATGAGAATGAGATTATTTTACCTCTCATCACTGCTTTCCCTGCCTCCCAGAGAACAGATGCTGAAGTTCCAGGCACGTCATTATACTCCAGATATGAAGCCCACTCTTCTGTAAAATAATGGATAAAATCTTCATCCTCGAGCAATGATATCTTAAATGTCCAGTTTATACTTTTTGGGATTTATTTTCTGTTTGCTAGAGTTAAAGAGACAGGAACATGATCACTGACAACTATAGGGTGTATCTCAGTGTCTGAGATGTCCGTCAACAACGAGCTGCTGACTAAAAAATAATCCAGACGAGAGTAAGAGTGATGGACAGAAGAGAAGAAAGTATACTCTCTACGATTCAGGTGAAGAGATCGCCATGCATCACAAAGTCCATAATCATTCATATACTGTTTAACTATATTTATGGACTGCCAACTACGCTGAGTTCCTGCTCTACTACATCTGTCTAATTCTTCATTTAGACCAAAGTTGAGGTCACCTCCAAGTATAAGTGAGCAATCCAAGTGCTCAGAAAGTGCTGAGAAAAAATCATGAAAAAAAGAGGTGTCATCAACATTTGGGGCATCTATACTGACAATACACAACTTATAGTTATTTATATAAAGTTTTATTATTAAATATCTACCCTCTGGGTCTGTAACTGTGTCTACTACTGTAAAATTAACATTTTTGTGTATTAATATTGCCACTCCCCTTTGTCTTGAGTTATAGCAGGCACAAAACACATCAGGGAACTCAGGTGATTTAAGATCATCTGCAGTTGTAGTAGATTTGAGTCTCTCGTAAAAAGACAACATCTGCCTGTAATCTTTTAAGCTGGTTTAAAATTACAAATCTTTTTTGTTGAGTACTAGTTCCATTGACATTCCAAGTCACAAACCTTAATGTGTCCATAGTTGTGCATGAGTAGCTAAAGTTGACGAGCGCATGTCACCATAGAGACCAACTGATCCAACTAAAATCAGAGTTATTGCTTGAGACTGTTTAGATGTTGAGACACACACAGTGATGTTTGAAGTGGAAAGATACAAGAATATTGAGTAGAAGCTGGGTGTGAGAGAAGTTGAAAGATATAAAGTTCTCTGGTGTGTGTGTGTGCGTGTGCACATGCGCGTGCACACGGTGTGCACGTGTGGTGTGCTTGTGTGTAAATGTGTGTTGGGTGGTAAAAAGAATCAAGTGATATAAAAGACGAATGTAAAGGAGAAAATAACAAAAAACAAAATAAAAAAAAAAGAATAGCTGTGACACCCTTCACCTCCACCACTGCAGACACCTTACTGAGCTGTGCTTTACATTTTATTTACAAATGCCAGTTAATTTACCTCCAGTGTTACAAGCGTTAAACCAGGACTGCTCAACTAAACTGCCCAGGGGGCCACAGTTACTGAAAGCCAAGCGCTCAGGGGTCAGATATCCACTAGTTCTTATCATTAAGTTACTTTGTTTTATAGTTAAAACTCTAGTTTCGTTTTAAGAGTGAACCCATTGGTGGACCGAACTTAGCTCACCTGTGGGCCTGACTTGGCCCGCGGGCCGTCAGTTGAACAGCCCTGCTTCAAACTAACCTGTTGTTCCTTTTAATAAAGCCACGGAGTGACGTCCCGTTCCCTGAACAACTGACCATTAATATAAAGTTTATCTACAGCCACCGTAGCTCTGACGCCCTCAGACATGTATTTCTTCCTGATTGGAAACAAAACTCGCCTCCGATCGAGGATCTCTTTAGGAAATTGATCGTTCACACTGAAGTCCGTCCCACGCAGCTCTCTGCCCCGACCTCTGACCTGCTCTTTTTGTTTGTAGTGCTCAAATTTAGCTATAATTGGTCGAGGTCGCTTGTTATCAGGCTTCTTACCTCCGAGCCTGTGAACACGATGGAAAGTGATGTTTTTTACCATCTCACTTGGGAGTTTCAGCTGATGTTGGATAAACTCACGGATCATAATTTCAGCGTCCTCCTCTACTCGTTCTGGGATCCCTGAGAAGTCAAGATTGTCCCGCATGCTCCGAGCTTGAATGTCCAGGATGGACTCCTTCATTTTCCTGTTCTCTCCAGACAGCTGCGACATCTTCTCGGTGAGTTCTTTGACGTTACCCCTCAGAGTTTGGTTCTCTGCAGCGAGCGACACCATCTGAGCTTGGCTGAACACCAGAGACTCCCTCAGTGCTTGGAACTCCTTGTGGAGAACCTCCGCCAGGGCCAGCCGGGCATCTAAGCTGGTTAGCTTCTTGTCTATAGAGCCCAGGACATCAGTGAAGCTTTTCTCTGGAGAGGTGGACGTGCTGGTTGAGCTCTCTGAACACGTGCGTTTAGGAGTTGGTGTGGCTGTGGATGCTGTGTTTTTTTGTGGTTTATCCATCACGATGTTGTTAAAACACTCGTTCACGTAACTCTCCAGACTGTCCAAGGTTTCCTCGTCCAGTTTGGTTTATTGAAACAATATGCAGAGGTTAGTATTAACAACATTCTTTATGTTTGACTTTAATATGCTGGCTTGTTTTACCTGAGTCGAATCGTTTTTGTTTAGCAGTGTCCAGCCATGTTACTTACATAGCACAGCTCACATGATATCAGCAGCTCATCACCAGGAGCACCTGATGATGGAAAAAAAAAAAAAAGATTGGTTCAAACTCTAAAGTTAAATCTGGTCCTCTGGACATGACCAGAGGACCAGATTTAACTTTTTTAGATTTCTCTACCTGGATTATTGAGCATGCATCAGGATATTGGTTCAAACTATTTACAGTGAGGGATGGGGTATTTTGTATTAGCTGAACTAGTTGCTAGTTTCCTGCCCTCCTCCTGTCTTGGTTTCGGACACTCGCATACACTCCTGTTTCGGTCAGACTAGTTTGAACCAGTTTCTAATTAATTTTGAGCAATTCTGATATGTTGACGCAGCGTAAAATCCTAAAGTGAGTGCATATTTGTTCCCCTTACCTAAAGGGAATGCATTTTTGTTTTCCCTTTTTATCCAGGCGTGTAAGCAAAAGCCAAGTGCACAGTGTTTTAATTAATTTCCTTCAGCAATTAAGCAATATTCAAGCCGACCTTGTTGTTATTAATTTTCCTTCACTACTTTTAAGAATTTTGTGAAAATCTGATTGTTTTAGGTTGTATTTATGCAGAAATATAAAAAAAACTTAAAGGCTTCACAAAACTTTCAAGCACCACTGTTTTTACTTGTTGGACCTTCATAATTACTTACAAGACCTCAAACTTTATCAGTGGTAGACATACACTCAGTGGTGACTTTCTGTGTTTTAGTTCAGTCAAGTTGGTCATGAGGTATTTTGCTAAAAGACACTGACAGAAGGTAAAGGCAGCAGTTAAACAGTTTTAATGGGAATGAAAAATTGAGCCACATTCACATGTTGGATTGTCCTTCTGTTTTGTGTATTTCAGTCTCGCGACTGGGAGGTGCTGAACGACTCTTGTTCAGGTCCAGGCTCCTCCTCGGACCTCAGCATTCCTGGTATCTGTGAGGGCTACCTCATGAAAAGGAGGAAGTACCCTCTCAAAGGCTGGCACAAGGTAAGCACGACACCAACACAGCAGGTCATCCTTCATCTCTACAGCTGAGAGACCGAGGAAATGTTGGATTCAAAGATGCTGAGTGTTTCAAAGATCAGGAGAAATCTCATTTAATTTCTTTTAGAATGGAAATAATATGAAGACAACAGAAGAAAGAGTTTTGTCTAAAAAATAGCTGTTTAATATGATCAATTCAATTAGAATTTAGTTTATTTATTTAGTGCCAAATCACAACAGAAGCTACCTGTACATCAGGGCACTGAAAAGAAACATTTACATACAAACTGCCAATTAGTAAAAGTTCTCTATCTAAGGAAGGAAGCCAGCAGACTCATTTAATCAGAGTCAGAGAATCATAGAGATCTACTATTGTACCACATGTGGTACATATGGTAGAACAAGATTATATACACAGGGTCCCAGTTGCATCCCACGATCTTCATTTCATCACAGTCTCCCTTCCTGAGCAAGCACAAAAACAGCAGTGGAAAGGAAAACCATCAAGATCATATTTCTCCAGTTTTAGCTTCTCTCCACTGGCTCCCTATCAAATTCTGAATAGAATTCAAAATCTTACTAATAAGAGGCCGTTTACATGGTGTGTATTTTGAGTAAAAACGCATCTTTCACTCTACGGTTCGGTTGGTCATTTACAACACCAGTCCCCCCCCGGCTGAATCTGGAGGCTTTTCAACCCAGGTCTCAGAGTGGAGGTGTAGCATCCATCCTTCCAAGGGCCTAGACAAAGACAAATGTCCTCAGATACACTGTGTCCTATCCCCTCTCTTGGACCACCCAGACATATTCACTATATGATAATTAGTTCAAACTTCGTGTCTCCCAAAGAAGATCTTGATCAAAGTGCTTCACTTGGCCTTATTGACAGAAACTTGTTGTCGTGGTAATGAGGGGAGTAAGACATCAGTTGAACAGAACTTCAAAAACATTGTGTTTATGTGAACAAGTTGTCACTCTCTTTAGCAAAGGCCATTGTATTGTCTTCTCTGAGAACTTTGAGAAAGGAGGTTTAATTAAATTAAATTATACAGTCAGGATACACCCACTGTGAGAAGCCCTCTGATTGGTTAAAATTTAAGGGGGCAAGTCTTCTGATGTGTCAGGTAAATGGGACACCAGTTAGTTGAACAACGTTTGCTGAGGAAAAAAAGTTTGTTTTGATAGCTGAGGGCAGTTGCTGAGACTTTCTGTGAAGTACACATGATGGAAGACATGGGTCCAAGTGAAGAGATGGAGAGAAAGTAGAAAAACGCTCAAACACCTTGGAACGAAAGGTATGCACTGAACAGACTGCAGCCTTGAGCAACGACATTCTTCTTGGGATATCAAGCCACCGGCTTCCTTCATGCATCCGCGTTGGTACAAAGTAACAGATATCATCTTTCTGATGAGAGAACCACTCTTAAGTGTCGATTTTGTTAAATAATTAATTCATGAATCTGAGATAAACTTACCTAGATTTTAACGTTAAGAGCTAAGAACCCTAGTCCAAATAGAGTCTAAACTCCTTTTCATAGTCTCAATAATTGTCATTTACTTTCTAAAATAGTATTATTGAATCTAAAAAAGTTAAGTCTGGTCCTCTGGACATTCCAAAAAAAAAAAAAAAAAAATTGTACAAACGTTTCGTCTTTCATCCGAAAAACTTCCTCAGTCTGAGGTGCTATATTCAGCTCAGTCTTATAAATAGCAGCCTCTCGCAGTGGATCAACCAGTTTTGCTGCTGACAACCAAAACCAGCTGCTCACATGATCAAGGAGGACCATCAGCCTAACGATGGATCATTAGCACACTCATGGCTCTTTACTATTCACATGGGGCTGAGTGATACTAGCAATAACCGCATTGTAAGAGGGGGACAGTTGAACACGGAGGCCTCCACGCCTGTTTAAATATGGACAGTTTATTTTCACAAAGATGGCCTCCTTTACTCCTCTCTCAAACAATGTTCCTCTCTATCCAGGATGTGCACATCTTTATCCCTGAAAGAGTGACTGCTGGCCTGGAGATGAGTGTAGACCGCAGAGTCCTGGCCTGATGATGTTGATCTTCTGTGCTGGGCCATCCTTTTGGCCAGTGGCTGTTTAGTGTCCCCTATGTAAGACTGATCACAGCCCTCCTGACACTGAACAGCATAATTCATTTCAACTTATTTATATAGCGCCAAATCACAACAAAGTTGTCTCAGGGCATTTTACAGAAACATTCACATACATAAAAGCCAATTAGTCAAGTTCTCTATCTAAGGAATACACAATATAAAAAAAATAAGCATAGACAATATTACTCTGTTTGTTCCGGGGGACTGGATCTTTGGGATGAACCAGTCTTTGCTGTAATGTAATTAGGGGTTTAAAAGCCACTGGGACGTTGTGTTTAGAAAATAAACGTTTGTTTCTCTGATACTCCCGCAACATATGGAATGACCACTGGTTTGGGTTTGGGTTCCTCCTTTTCACCTGATGGCTGACTAGAGTCCTGTTTGGGTTTATTCTCTGCTTTCAGGAAGGCCCATTTAGGATATCCACATTTCTCTAGAGCCTGTCTTGTGTGGCATTTCTCCTTCTGCCTGGCACCTGAGTTAGTGGGGATGCTGTCTGCTCTGCGGTACAGATTCCTGATTTTTACTTTTCTAGACAAAATTTCTAGGCGCAGCCAAGGTGTTAGAGGGATCCATTTTGTGGCCTTAGGATCGCTTCTCTGTTTGCAGATGTGGTCCTATTGGCTTCATCAGGTTGTGATCTACAGCTTTTGCTGGAGCAGTTTGCAATAGTGTGTGACGTGGCCGGGATGAGGTTCATTTCCTCCAAATCTGAGGCCATGGTCTTGAGCCGGAAACAGTTAGTGTGCCCTCTCCGGGTCAGGGAGGAGGTCCTGCCCCAAGTGGAGGAGTTTAAGTATCTTGCTTGGGATCTTGTTCATGAATGAGGGGAAAAATGGAGCGTGAGACCGATAGGCAGATAGATGCAGCGTCGGCAATGAAGCGGGCACTGTATTAGTCTGTCGTGGTGAAGAGAGAGCTGAGTCAAAAGGCGAATCACTCAATTTACTGGTTGATCTACGTTCCTACCCTCATCTATTGTCATGAGCTTTGGGTTGTGACTGAAAGAACGAGATCTCTGATACAAGCGGCCAAAATGAGTTTTCTCCGCAGGGTGTCTGGGCTCTCCCTTAGAGATAGGGTGAGAAGCTTGGTCATTTGGGAGGGACTCGGAGTAGAGCCGCTGCTTCTCCACATCGAGAGGAGCCAGTTGAGGTGGCTCGAGCATCTGGTTAGGATGCCTCCTGGACGCCTCCCTGGTGATGTGTTCCGGGCATGTCCCACTGGGAGGAGACCCAGAGAAAGACCCAGGACACGATGGAGGGACTATGTTTCTCGGCTGGCCTTGGAATGCCTTGGGATTCCCCCGGAGGAGTTGGCCCGAGTGGCTGAGGAGAGGGAAGTCTGGGCCTCCCTACTTAGGCTGCTACCCCCACGACCCGACCCCGGATAAGCGGAAGAGAATAAATGGATGGATGGTTGCTGCATTCAGCCCTTTTCTTTAAAAATGTATAGTATGGTGTTTTTTTAAATGTTTTAATGGTTTTCAGTAGTTAGAACCTGAAAGCCATGACATCAAAAAGTCTGGAGTAAAGGCCTCAAGTCTTCATCCAGGCTAGGTTAATGGCTAAATAAGGGCCAACTTGTAATTGGATTGGACTGAAATCACTACACCAGTGTGAGAGAATCCTACATTTGCCAAAATTAAACTTCCACGCTTTTTATTTGGTCTTTGCAATCTGAACTGAACATTGTCCATGTTACTGTGTGAATGAACCAGAGCCATCTGAACATAGATTGTATAAATTAAACTGATGGTACTGGGGGTGCATGAGTCCTGATCAGAGTATCTGGTTGGTCCAGAAGTTGACCACAACCTTCAGCCAAAGCACCACTGACAAACAGTTTGTGTACCTCTACAACATATTAGTGTTTTAATAGCTAAAGGTCAATGATAAACCGTTACTGTAATCACTGACATATCCTGGGTTAGCTGACAGAAAATGATTTGAGTTTTGACCAAAACTAACTCATCGTCCTCCTCCCCAGATGACTTCAGTTGAAAACTCTGGCATGAAAGGCAGCAGGCGAAATGCGTTTTTTCCACCAGGGGCAACACCAAGAAGGGGGGTGGGGGTAGGGGGAACCTGGAGGAATAGCCACCTCTAAAAAAAATTGGATGTTCTGCTTACATGCAGAATATTTCATAAATATAAATTTAGGAGGGGACAAGCATCAGCAAGTTGTTTGTATATTTATACATAACCTAGACTGAGGTTAAAACCTAGTTTTGTTCACAAAACTTCACACCAACAAGCAAATAAAAATGTTTTTAAAAATAATTAGAAGCAGCTTAAAATTTAGGAAGGCTTGTTTCTAATAAATGTTTTTATTTTACTGTATGTTTTCAAGTTAAAAAGGTGTACACTTGACTTTTTAAGGGAAATGACAAAAAGTCTGCTATAAGGAATAAAAAACGGGTTTCTGTTCACTACTATAGCTACAGTAGACTAATGTAAAGGCATATCTCTCATGAGCCATGTAACCCTACAATTCTATAAGAAGTGATGACTTCAGGAGTTTCTTCATAAATAAAATTATTTAAATTAGAAATAAAATTCAAGCCATCCTTCCTACTATCACTTCTGGTTCCCTTTCAGATGAGACGACTTTAAAAATGTCACTAGAACTTGATTTATGTTTGGACTGTTTTTTGTTGTTGAGCTCTCTGAATTATCAAAAATAATAGCTTCATCCAATCCAACCCACATCCACATCTGTACAGGTTGCAGTAATTAAACATTTATTTAAGAAACAGTCGTCCATCCATACATTATTTTTACCCGCTTCTTACGTTTCAGGTCATGGGGGTCACTGGTGCCTATGTCCAGCCATCACTGTGCAAGAGGCAGGGTACACTCTGGACAGGTTGCAAGTCCAACAGGGGCACATAGAAAAACGCGACAACATTCACCCTCTCACTCACACCAATGGAAAATTCAGAGTTGCCAATTAGCCTGCTTGTGGTCTGTGGGAAGAAACTGGAGTACACAGAGAAAACCCATACATGCACAGAGAGAACATGCAAACTCCGCCCAGAAAGGCCCACCGGGCCAGGATTTAACTCAGCACAACCTTCTCGCGGCAGCTCTACCAACTGCACCACCATGCTGCCTATAAAACAATCTTGACTTAGGGATCCTAACCAATTATAAACTTATGTCTATTCTAACATTCATCTCAAAAGTTCTTGAGAAAATCGTTGCAGATCAGTTGTGTGAACATCTACAAAGAAATAAACTGTTTGAAGAGTTTCAGTCAGGGTTTAGAGCTCATCATAGCACAGAAACAGCACAGGCGAAAGTTACTAAAAATATTCTCTAAATATTAATAAATATAATATTAATATAATAATATTAATTATTATATTAAATTATAAATATATAATTTAGTTGTTTTTGCTACTTTTTTGCCATCTTATTTTAATTTGTAAAAAAAATCTGTATGCCTTTTTTATAATTGTATATTGTTGTCGCTGTTGCCCACTGTTGTCATCATTCCTTGTTGAAATCAGGTCTCGCTTGTAAATGAGTCCTCGAGGCCACCCATGCCCCCCAATGAAATTGTCAAATCACCCACGGCTCAAATTAAATAAACCAAAAATCAGCTCTAAAAATATAAACCATAAAAATCTTTATTAAAATAAACAGCTACTTTACCAGAGCAAAATAATAAAATCATTAAATGTGGATTATTGAACATTAGATCTCTTTCCTCTAAATCCCCCCCCCCCCAAAAAAAACCCTGCAGTATGACTTTTTATAACTGTTTATTGTTGTTGCTGTTGTCCATTGTTGTCATCTAAATTTGTTGAAATCAGGTCTCTCTTGTAAATGAGTCCTCGAGGCTCAATGAGATTTACCGTCTAAATAAAGGTTGATTGATTAATGATCTGATAACTGATCATCATATTGATTTATTCTGTCTGACAGAAACTTGGCTACAACAAAGGGATTTTGTTTGTATAAATGAATCCACTCCTGTTAATTATTTAAATTTTCATGTTCCTAGAACAACTGGCCGAGGTGGAGGAGTAGCTTCTATTTTTCAGTCAGGATTATTGGTTAATCCCATAGCACACCCATTTGGTTTGGCGTCTCCAGTTTCTCCTATTGTTGCCAACCTGTACATGGAGGAGGTAGAAAAGAGAGCCATGACGTCCTTTTCAGGGACACCACCAAGTCATTGGTTCAGGTATGTTGACGACACCTGGGTTAAAATTAAATCTCAGGAAGTCCAACATTTTACTGACCACATCAACTCTGTGGATAAATACATCAAGTTCACACGAGAAGATGTAAAAAATGGCAGGTTGGCTTTCTTGGACTGTGAGGTCTCAGTTTCTGATAGAGGACATTTGCAAACCGAGGTGTACCGCAAACCCACCCACACAGACCAGTATTTGCAGTTTGACTCCCATCACCCTTTGGAGCACAAGTTAGGAGTCATCAGGACTCTGTATCACAGAGCAGACAGCGTCCCCACTAGCTCAGGAGCCAGGCAGAAGGAGAAATCCCACACAAGACAGGCTCTAGAGCAATGTGGATATCCTAACTAATCATTAATGCTGTTTCACATTTGATTTAAATGAGTGGTTCACTTCAACATTTAGAAATGGTATGAACAAAACACACTTTTTGATTATCAAGATATTGTAAAATATTAATGATAATGTAAAAAGAAGAGTGTTCTTTCAATTGATTAATTCAGGATACAATTAAATAGTCTCTTGATGAGATAATTTGTATTTCTGGATTCAACTCACTGAAATAACAGTTCCAGTCCACTGAAGGTCTTCAGAGAAAGGTTGATGTCGGAGGCCTAGTTTACTACAAGTCTTGTATCGGGGAAATTAAACAGCCACTGGCCAAAAGGATGGCCCACCACAGAAGATCAACATCATCAGGCCAGGACTCAGAGGTCTACACTCATCTCCAGGCCAGGGGTCACTCTTTCAGGGGTGAAGATGTTCACATCCTGGACAGAGAGGAATGATGGTTTGAGAGAGGAGTAAAGGAGGCCATCTTTGTGAAAATAAATCGTCCATCATTAAACAGGGGTGGAGGCCTCCGGGTTCAACTGTCCCCCTCTTACAATGCTGTGATTGCTAGTATCACTCAGCCCTCTGTGAATAGAAAACAGCCATCAGTGTACTAATGATCCATTGTTAGGCTGATGGTCCTTCTTGATCATGTGATCAGCTGGTTTTGGTTGTCAGCAGCAAACTGGTTGATCCACCCTGAGAAGGTGCTATTTAAGAGACTGAGCTGAATACAGCTCCTCAGACTGAGGATGTCTTTCGGATGAAAGATGAAACGTTTCTATATTTTTTTTGTTGTTTTGTTTTTTGTTTTTTTGAATGTCCAGAGGACCAGATTTAACTTTTTTAGATTTTTGTACCTGGATTATTGAGCATTCATCAGGAGATCTCTAAGATTAAGTCTTAGTCTGAGAGGTGTTGGGCACATTGTCCTTAGTGACTCAGCTAAAACTGAATCGGAACAAAAACCAAATGTAACAAAAGATTATGAAGTGATCAAAACCAACAGAAGTGTAGCCAGGGGCTAGGCCCAGTGGGACCGCGATACTCTGATGAATAACCTGACTGACCTTGCTTTATTTTGTAGAGGTACTTCTTGTTGGAGAGAGGAATCCTCAAATACTCAAAGACTCAACAAGACGTAAGTCCTGAGACCATCTGCAAAAAAGAACCTCATCTTGTTGGACCAGACAAAGACCTTCCTGCTTGTGTTTTCAGTTTCAGAGAGGAAAACTCCACGGATCCCTGGATGTCAGCTTGGCCGTCATGTCTGTGAACAAGAAGTCCAAACGCATCGATCTGGATGCTGGAGACAACCTGTTCCACCTTAAAGTAAATACATCATCAGGATTTAATTCTGAACAGGTTGAGATGGAAAGTTCTGACCTTTTTATCCTTTGCCCTCAGGCCAAGAGCAGTGACATCTTCTACATCTGGCTCACTAAGCTATGTGCCCATCGGGTTTTCAGAAAGAATGAGGCCCTGAGTGTCCACCGTGGTGTCCTCCATGCTCTGTCCCTTGGTCAGAGCACCATGCCAGCCATGTCCTCTCTGTCCCAGCACAACGCAGCTGTCAGTATTCAGCTGCTCTTACTCACTTTCCTGGGTTTTTATACAATTCATTTAATCAAACTATTATGGAGATATTGGGTTTTATATCAGCCCTGATACCAAAACATAAGCTCAACTGGGACTAGGGTTTTGGTATTTCAGCTCAGCTGGGACTAGGGGGTTTGGTATTTCTATATTTAATATTTTTTTAATTTTTCACTTTACTGGGCTAAATGTTTACTCAAAAATACATTAAAATCTCTCGAGGTTGTTGTTTTCGACACGCTAGCCTAGATTTTGCCATCAGGATTCTAATGATCCATTGTTAGGCTGATGGTCCTCCTTGATCATGTGAGCAGCTGGTTTTGGTTGTCAGCAGCAAACTGGTTGATCCACTCTGAGAAGGTGCTATTTAAGAGACTGAGCTTAATACAGCACCTCAGACTGAGGAAGTCTTTCAGATGAAAGCCGAAACATTTCTACTTTTTGTTGTTGTTGATGTTGTTGTTGTTGTTGTTGTTGTTGTTGTTTTGCTTTGTACATTCAAAAAACAAAACGGAGGACCAGATTTAACTTTTTTAGATTTTTCTACCTGGATTATTGAGCATGCATCAGGAGATAATTTATTAAGTTTAAACCAAGTTTGTATTTTTACACATTCTGTCTGAATTAATTCCAACATTTGTTCTATATCGTTACCCAAACAAAAAATATGTGGTGTCCTCTGCAAAAAGGACACATTTCAGGAGTCCTGACACATTTACAAAGTCATTCACATATAAAATAAATAACTTTGGTCCAAGTACAGAGCCTTGAGGAACTCCACAAGTGATATTGCACAGGTCAGATCTTACACCATTTATTTGTACAAACTGTTTCCTATCTTTTAAACAGCTAGATACCCAGTGTAATGCTGGTCCTCTTATACCATATTTATTTAATTTTTCAAGGAGAATAGTGTGGTCAATAGTATCGAATGCTTTTTTTAAATCAACAAAAATACTAACACAATACTTTTTTTGATCGACAGCAGTAATTATTTGTTCTATTATTTCCATGAGAGCCATTGATGTAGAGTTTTTTTGCTCTAAACCCATACTGACTGCTACTTAGAATGTTTTGTTTAGTAATAAATTTATCTAATCTGGTCACAAATAGTTTTTCTAGAATTTTTGAGAACTGTGGTAATAAGGATATTGGTCTATAATTATTGAACACACATTTATCACCATTTTTAAAGAGAGGAACTACCTTAGCTACTTTCATATTGTCTGGAAATATTCCTTTTGAAAATGATAAATTACAAATATATGTAAACGGCTCGATAACATAACTCATTATGTCCTTTACAAACATCATATCCATGTCCACCCAGTCTTTTGATCTGTTATCTGTAAGATTTTTTACAACATTCATTATTTCTTCTTTGTCAGTTCCATTAAGAAAAATACTGTTGTCACAACTTATAACTGAATGGTTCACTTTATTGTCTACTTTTGGTATTTTAGCTGCAAGGCTTGATCCAATGTTCACAAAACAATTATTAAATCCATTTACAATTTCATTCTCAAATCAATTTACAATTTCATTCTCATCATGGATTTCATTGTCGTCCTTCACAAAATATTGTGAAATACCTGAGCAGATGAGTATGAATGAACACAGCAACATGAAATAAATCAGCAGCATGGATAGTCAGCAGCACATATCAACAATCAAGTGGCATTACAGTGTTGTGATTTTTCACAGTGATTATTCTGGTTAGAGATTCATGAGTCTAACAGCCTCAGGGTAGAAGCTGTTCCTCAGTCTAGTGGTTCTACACTTAATGCTCCTCAACCTCCTTCCTGAGGGGAGTGGGGCAAAAAATGTGTGTGCTGGGTGAGTGGGGTCCTTCATGATACAGGTGGCCCTTTTCCTGCATCTGGAGGTGTAAATTCTCCATCTGAAGTCCATGACCATCTCCTTCATCTTATTCACGTTGATGTGAAGGTTGTTCTTCCTGCACCAGCTCTCCAGGTGTTCCACCTCCTGCCTGTAGCTGGACTCATCATTGTTTGTGATGCATCTAATCCCTTCTGTATTGTCTATAAGCTTTACAGTGTGACAGCCTGGATGGGTAGGTGTGCAGTCATATGTGAGCCGAGTGAACTGGAGAGGGCTCAGCACACATCCCTGGAGGGAGCCAGTGCTGAGGGTTATGGTGGTTGAGAAGTTGTGGATCCTCACAGACTATGGTCTGTTTGTTAATAAGTCTAGGACCCAGTTCCAAATGGAGGGGCTTTGTCCTAATGTGAGTAGTTTGTACTAGGGCTTGAACAACTACATAAATTTAAAACTCGATATTAACATAATAAAACTCGAGTAGAACTTGAGTAGTTGATGACGTCATAGGATCTCAAGATGCAAAAATAAAAAAAATAAATACAACCGCAAAAAAAGGTCATTTACAAAAAAGACCAACAAAATATTGGGAGCATTTATTATGCTCCTACAATTTATCATACAGCAAATAAATCAGAGGAAAACCAAAACTATTAGTTGTTATTATTATTAAGCTGCAAAAGTGAAAAACGTGCAGCACGTCAAAAACGAAAATGAAAACAGTGGGGTGGAAGACCACCCCGGTGGTGCGCAATAGGTTTAGTTTTAGAGATTAATATGTTTATAGGTTTTTTTTATAGGTTTAGAGATTAATATTTTTTGCTTTTTGTTTGTGAAACAAGGTCAGAGGAAGCTGGTTCCGGTTCAGTCAATTGGACCCGGTGTTACACCATATTCTGTGACCTGCAACAGTGCATGTAACACCGCCCCCTACACTCACAATATACGGTGGTCACAGAATATTGTGTAACACCGGTTCGCAACGAGCTCCAAACAGTCAGGAAGTTGATTCATGTTCTGTTTCCTTACAGTAGTTGATCCGGAAGATTCATCTTTAGTGAAATATTTCCAGACTATTGATGCATTTCTACCTGTTTGTCAAGACTGGGTCTGCTCTGCTCCATCCGTCTGCTTGGAGGAATCCATTTTGTAATCCGCGCCCAGTGCAGATCACTTGACACGTGACGCAATTTTGCAACGGCGACGTAATGATATCACAACGAATACTCAACATGAAATATAAAAACTCGAATGATGTTCCAGTAATCGATGTGTAGATTTTTCGAGTAGTCTGTTAAAGCCCTAGTTTGTTCATCAGGGTTTGGGGATCATGGTATTGAAAGCAGACATGACGTCCACAAAAGTTTATACGGATCCTTTTGTTGCAGGTGTGTGTGTGTGTGTGTGTGTTTGTGTGGACACAGCAGTTTTAATCTTGTGGCTGTTCTTTACCTTCCACAGTATGCCAGTTCAGCATCTGTATACCATTCAGAGACAGTAAGCCCTGCCCCCACCCCATACCCAGGTGTGACCAACAAGGTGTCCGCGTGGCTGCAGCAGACTCATGACATTGATGCAACCTCAAATGGTAAGCGAGCTGAATGAAGTGTAGGTTTATACACAAACATTAAAGCTGTTGACCTTCGATCAACTCGTTGCTTTCACTGACGGATGGGTTTTGCCTCCCTGTGTGAAAGACCTTGCTCGCAGCCAGACTGATCTCACAGAGCTGGCTCAGCTCATCCAGAGGCTTCACTGGCTGGAAGGAGGCCTGCCGATAACCAACACTGACCTGGAGATGAGAATCAGTATGCAGGTAAGCCACATGAGGTCCATTGTCATTGGCTGCTTTCTTTAGGAAGCAGCCAATGTATATATGTATTTTTATTTATTTTTTTTTATCTACAGATGCTGTACCCATTTTACAAACATGGTGTCCAATTAAGACTATCATCTGGTTTCAAATCTTAAAGAAAAAAATGACATTTTAAAATGTATTTTATTTTATTTATTAATTTGTCTAAAAGAAAAAACAAAGAGCTAATTCATCAAAAAGAAAAAACATTGAATGAAAAAGGTGCAGAAGGAAGAAAATTCTTATCTGTCCCTTATTTAAAATATGTATGTGTGTGTGTGTGTATGTGCATGTATGTATATGTGTATGTGCATGTATGTATATGTGTATGTATGTGTATATATGTGTATGTATGTGTATATATGTGTATATATTTGTGTGTGTGTATATGTATATATGTGTGTGTGTGTATATGTATATATGTGTGTGTTTGTATATATATATATGTGTGTGTTTGTATATATATATATAT
>NC_056512.1:1897774-1901992 GCF_014905685.2 Nematolebias whitei
GCCTTAAGCTCATCCAGAGTGTTGGGTCTTGCGTCTCTCAACTTTCTCTTCACAATATCCCACAGGTTCTCTATGGGGTTCAGGTCAGGAGAGTTGGCAGGCCAAATGAGCACAGTAAGATGTACACGGGCACCATCTTCCGGTAAGATGGCGCCCGTGTACATGGCCTGCAATCTACCTCTGACGATACTGTTTGGATTATTTCTGCTTTTTTCGTTTTTTGTCTGGGATATCAACTCACTGCTTGTGTATGACCGACAACAGCTCCTCGATCTTCGATTGTCTGTATCTGCTGTCGCTGATTCGGACCATTTTGATCGTGACTCGGGACCCCCCCCCCTCTTCCACCCCTTCTGGCAGACGTGCCTGCTTGTTTACGCTGGGCCCCAAGCCTGCCTTCTCGGAGATATCAATCCTGACGCCGGGGTAAACATGCCGGCCGGCTGGTAAAACTCAAAGATCTGCGTGGTCCACGTTTCCACAGCCAGCTTCCTACGTGCCTGGACCAGGGAAACTATGGGTGTTGTCTACCGGCCCGGCGCTTGGACTGTCCTGGAGGCGCTGTTTTTGAAAATCTGCAACCGTTGGCGCACACCACCCCCACCATGGCTGGTTCTGTGTTGGACCAGATCAGGACGTGCCTCATCAACACAAGGTCTGTTGCCAACAAGACTTTTATTCTAAATGACTTTTTTTAAAGACGAGGGACTAGATTTTCTTTTTCTCATGGAATCCTGGTTGCCTTTGGGTGATTCAAGCGCCTTGGTGACTGTCTGTGTTTTAATGTCCCCCGGCCATCAGGTCGGCGGGGTGGTGGAATATTAACTGTATTTAAATCAAACTTTTCCTGTAAACAGTTGTCCACCCTCATGCCCTACTCCAGTTTTGAGCTGAGTGCTTTTGAACTTGGACATTCCCCTCTTGTTCTGTGTGCGATTGTTTATCGCCCCCCTCGTTCCAAGGACTTCATAAGTGAATTCTCTGATTTTCTGGCTTACATCACACCAAGATATGATCAATTTATTATCGTTGGTGATTTTAATATTCACGTCTGTTGTCAGGAGAAGCCGTTAGTGAAGGACTTCCTTGATTTGTTGGACTCATTTAATTTAATTCAACATGTAAATCGCCCCACCCAACAACACGGCCACACTCTGGATCTCATTTTAACACGTGATGTCTCTGTTTGTAATTTGGTAATCGGTGACAACGTTCTCTCAGACCACATGCCTGTCTTGTTTGATATCATCCCGCCTTGTCCTACTGCTAAGTCATGTGATTCTGCACGTACTTCAAGCCGTTACAGCAGTGTAAGAGAGCAGAATGCAGGTGGAGGAAAGACAGGCTGCAGGTTTCTTTTCAAATCCTAAAGGAGAGTTGGCGTCATTATCAGAAGGCAGTTAAAGCCGCCAAATCGAAATTCTTTTCTGCGATAATTGCCTCAAACTCCCACAACCCCCGAGCCCTTTTTTCCACCCTGAACTCAGTTCTACACCTCAGTGAACCTTCACCTCTAGAAGTTTCAACTGAGCTGTGTGAAATCTTCCTCCATTTCTTTTCTGAAAAAGTTGCAAACACCCGGGCACTCATTTCTCCACCTGTTCATGATCCGTCCATCCCATCTCATTGTGTTGCTGTTCTTGACCACTTCGAGCCCATCTCTCTGTCTTCCCTGGAGCTGGTCATGTGCGGCATGAAGCCATCTGGCTCCCCTTTTGACGTTGTCCCCCCTCGACTCCTTAAGGAGATTCTTCCTGTTCTGGGCCCTCCTGTTCTTAGCATTGTGAACAGCAGCTTAGCCTCAGGTGTGGTGCCAATAACTTTTAAACATGCTGCTGTCCAACCTCTCCTGAAAAAACCTAGCCTTGACCCCTCAGTCATGTCCAACTTCTGGCCTGCCTCTAGACTCCCATTTGTCGCTAAACTGCTGGAAAAAATAGTGGAGTCCCAGCTGAAATGCTTTCTAGAGGATAATGCCATCTTAGAGCTATTCCAGTCTGGCTTTAAACCTCTCCACAGCACTGAAACTGCTCTACTCAAGGTTTTTAACGACATTCTCCTATTCACAGACGCTGGTGATTCTGTGCTCCTTCTCTTACTGGACCTCACATCTGCCTTTGATACAATCGACCACAAGATCCTCATTGCGAGGTTAGAGCAGTGGGTGGGCATCACTGGGTCAGCCCTCGAATGGTTTAGATCTTACCTCGCTGACAGGTCCTTTTGTGTCTCCATCAACGATTTTAGTTCAGCCTCGGCAACGCTTAAATGGGGGGTACCGCAAGGGTCCATCCTTGGTCCTCTTTTATTTTCTTTATACCTGCTGCCACTAGGTGCCATTTTCAGGAAACATAACATACCTTTTCATTTCTATGCCGACGACTGCCAAATCTACTTCCCCCTCAGACTCAACGGTACTCGCTCTATTCAACCGAAACTGGACTGCCTGGCTGACATCAGAGATTGGATGGCTTTAAATTTCTTGAGTTTCAACGAGAAGAAATCTGAAGTTATGCTCTTTCCTCCCAATGACACAATCACCAACCACTGCATCGACCTATCCGTTCTGTCACCGTTAGTGAAACAAAGAGTCACTAATCTAGGAGTGATACTTGACTCAACAATCATGTAAATATGATTGTTAAATCCTGCTTTTTCCAGCTGAGGCGACTGTCTAAGCTGAAGCCCATATTGTCCAAAAATAACCTGGAGACAGTAATTCATGCATTCATTACATCCAGGCTCGACTATTGCAACTCACTCCTTTTTGATATCAGTCAGACCTCCATAGCTAGACTCCAACTGGTCCAAAATGCAGCAGCCCGGTTTTTGACCAGCACAAGCAAAAGAGAGCACATTACACCTGTTTTGGCCTCCCTACACTGGCTTCCGGTTCACCTTCGAATCAAATTCAAAATACTCTTGTATGTCTATAAATCACTAAACAGCTCTGCCCCCTCCTATCTTACTGATCTGCTCCAGCCGTATGTCCCACCACGTTCTCTCAGATCAGCAGACCAGTTGCTCCTAACAGTCCCAGGAACCCGTCTCAAGCACAGAGGTGACAGGGCCTTCTCTGTAGCAGGCCCAAGACTTTGGAATGAGTTACCTCTGCTCGTTAGACAGGCCCCCTCCCTCACAGTTTTTAAATCTCGCTTAAAAACAAACTTTTATTCCCTGGCTTTCTGCACTGTTTGATCTGTGCTGAGTCTGTGTGCATCACACTGTGTTGGTCATGTCGCGGTTGTTGTTGTTATCCATTATTGTTTTTGTTGGTTTCTACTTTTTGGTGTCCTGTTATGTAATCTGTTGCTATGTGCTTGTTCTGTTTGTCACTGTACAGCACTTTGGTGTGCTTTGTCACTGTTTAAAGTGCTTTATAAATAAATTGGTATGGTATGGGGGGCAGCACGGTGGCACAACTGGTAGAGCTGCTGCCTCTCAGCGAGCAGGTCCTTGGTTCAAACCCCGGTCCAGGGGCCTTTCTGGGTGGAGTTTGCATGTTCTCTCCGTGCATGCGTGGATTTTCTCCGGGTACTCCGGTTTCCTCCCACAGTCCAAAAACATGTATGTTAGGCTGAATGGTAACTCTAAATTGTCCCTAGGTGTGAGTGAGAGAGTGAATGTTTGTTTTTCTCGTTTGTCTCTATGTGGCCCTGTGATGGACTTACGACCCGTCCAGGGTGTACCCCACCCCTTGCACAGTGATTGCTGGACATGGGCACCAGCGACCCCCATGACCCAAAATGGAATAAGCGGGTAAAGATAATGGTTAGTAATCCATTTACCAGTGGTTTTGGCACTGTGAGCAGATGCCAGGTCCATCCATCCATCGCAAATGGTTCCTGTAGTCTGCCCTCTTCCTTGCTGTTTTCTCAAACTCTCTAACTAGTTTGAGGCAATCCTGGCCAAAGTGGTTCAAAATATCCTGATTGTATTATGAAATTCTTTATCAAAGGGTTCGTGAACGATCGGCACCAGATATTCAGACAAGAGGAAAAATAAAACACAGAGACTGTTACTGCTAGGAATAATATTGTCATTTATTAACCTGCCGCAGAAAACAGCCAAGCAAAGTCATGTACAGTTGGTACACTCTTAACACACAAATTGATATGAGTATCTCTCACCGTGACAAATGATCGGGAAGCCTTTCGATCCAAATGACAGAACTCACATCACCACTGCATGGCACCGCGCGCTGGTCCACACAAGACT
>NC_056512.1:1902092-1906797 GCF_014905685.2 Nematolebias whitei
CGTATGGTTTCCTGGTTGTAAAACTGATTAATTATGTTGTTGTTGTTTTCATATTTTGCGAAATTAATGGAAATGTTTGATGTTAAACTTTGATTCTGTAAAATAAATGACCGCATTCATTTTGATGGGTCAAAGATAAATGACGTCTCACGTTTACATTTCATTAAATTCAATGCACGTTCTATTCAGTCCAGAAAAATGAAGAATCCGTTTTAATTGATGAATATCTCAGGATATGTCATACTACATATTGGTGGCCCGGAACGTGCTCATAAATGGACTGTGTATGCGTGTAATAATTGATTTTACATGTTGGCATGAAAAATAACAGATTGTTAGCTGTGTTGAACGCAGCGTGCAGAAGCTGCCGCTCGGAGCTAGACGCTGCATGTTTACGCTGTGTTGAACTAGTGATGTGTTGAAGCTGAACTTGTGAGTCATTGAGTCCTTTTAAAGCTGAAATTGTACGTCTGTTATGTGTAACATAAGCTGGCTTTGAGCTGTGGAAACGCTGTATTCTGTTTAAAGACGGTCCAGACGTGGTTCTGGTTCCGGCTCGGTTCTGAAAAAGATCGAACGAGTTGTTTAAATAGCTAGAAAGACGTTTTTGAGACCGGGGCGCCGACTCCGTGCTGCTGGGAGCTTATTGATTACATCTTTTAACAGAAAAAAGTGCATTTTGACAGTTTAAAAGACAAAAAGTTGACGGACTTGTTCAGATAAATCTAACATGCTAGCTGGGGAAAACGCTGCGTGATTGGCTGAATTAGCTGCTGTGGAGCGCTCTGATTTGCTGAGAAGTGAATGACGTGCCTACGTCATTTCCTCTCACCCCCGTGCTGCTTTGTCATTGGCGGATTCAGTCACGTGACCCGGAAATGAAAACTCGTTTTCATAGGGAATAAAATCTGCTTTTTAAAGTTCAAAAACGCTTTAAAAGCTGTATTCTGATCAGCTGCTAAGTTCTTCGAAGTCTAATTGCTAAAATTTTGCCACGTTTGAGTAAAAAATCCGTTCAGAAATGTTGGTTTTAACCGAATCTAGCCGATGCTAATTTTAAGCTAACAGCTAACGACCGGATGCCACAGGAAGTCATAGCGACTCCTACTGGATAACACTAACAGTGTCTGAGTTAAAATATATAAGGTTATGCTGACACCTTCTGGAGAGACTTGAGATCACAGGTTTTCACTTCGCTTTTTAGGTTATTTTAGTGAAATTAAACTTATTTTCTTTTTGAAAGGCATTTTTGAGTCAATAAACGTTCCTCAAAACTGAATAATCACTGTTATCTTGCATTTAAAAAGTTAAGGTATTTATGCAGACAGGCATTTACCAGGAAATTTTTCATTCACTGAAAACCTCAAACAGGAGGGACAAAATGAAAAATTAGAAACTTTTTAAAAAAGATACAGTTACAAATGTTCACAGAGGTAAAAGTTTACTCATTTGCTAAAAGATAATGCACGTTTAATTGCTAAATCACTAAATAAGAGTAAATATATCAGGAAAAAGAGACTTTTCTGATTTTATTTACCACCTAAAAAATACATCTTCCTATTTAATTTTAAATAGAAGTTACTGACAGGAGGACAGGAGTAATAACAGTTTTTCTGAAGAAAGACTGATTAATCCTGACACATCATCAATTTTTCTTTTTCTTTTCACCACTTGGTTCTATGAGTAACTGTTAAATAGCAAATTTCTGGAACAGAACGGTTTAAAAAGTGTCTTTAAACTGATTTGCTGTGAGACTTTTTAGAAAAATTGCAGGTTTATTAAAAATTCAGTGCTTTAGAGTAAAATACACTAAAAAGAACTTGGTAATCTAGTACCTGTTAAGAAATAAGCACATGACAAGTAACACTGCAAAGAAGCATTTACTTAAGAATATTCATGAATTGGGGTAAAACCTATAGGTACCCACATTTGAATAAGTTGACTTATAACAGTACCTTTGTGTAAACCCAAAGCTAAAATAGTGTGAAAACTCAATGACAACTTGAATACAAATATTTACCTGTAAAATATCTGAAGCTTGCAACTGTTTTAAACAGATAAAGTGCTACACAGTGAAAAACATGACAGGTGTGTTAGAAAAAGACTTTGATCCTTATGGGATGACGGACTGTTTAGAATATGCGTTGAAGCTGCTGACAGCACCCTTACATCCATATAGACAGGAACAGGCGGACAGCATGAACCCAAAAGAGTTAGTGGACAATCTGAAGGAGGTTGCAGAGAGTGTGACCTCTACCAAAATTTCAATGTCAAACTATGAAAAGCTGGCTAAAATTGCAATTTTGCTGAAAGAATCATTCTATACGGTTGTTGAGAAAGCTGATTACCTTGCAATAAGGTTAGACAGTGAAAAAGAGGTGGTTCAGAAAATTGAAGAACACTTCCTTCAATTTAAAAGTGAACATGAAGTCCTCACAAAAAAACATTCTGAACAGATGTTTCAATCACAGCAAAATGCAAATGCAGAAATTGATTCGCTGAATAGCAAAATACAGTTACTTAATGCATCACTATCTGAAGCCAGGGATGCTAAAGAGCTGTTGTCCAGTGAATACTTTGCATTAAGACGGGATCACAACGAGAAAATGTCACAAGTTTCCCGCTGCAAAGGTGAAATAGATGTGCTTAAAAAGGATCTGCACAAAAGCAGAGTTGATAAAGAGGTATTTCTGGAAGAAGTTATGCGTTTACGAAGTGAATGTCAAACTTCACAGGAACGCTTAAAAGCATGTGAGGAAAAGCTAAGAGCAACAACAAATAAAAGTTCTGACGTGGGGCGAGGTGGTCTGGAATCCAGAAAAGACCTTGAACAGTGTCGGGATAATCCACCAAAACCTCCAAAAATCTTTTACAGACCTCCTGCTTGTAATCCACCCTCACCTAAAGTGGTAGGGACAGACCTGAACAGGCCTCCTCCACCGATAATGCAACAGTGTGCAGTGAATGTGTTTGAGGCATGCCCTCATGCTAAGACGCCCATAGAAGTGTTTCCTGGTGTAAAGGTTAAACCCCACTCCTAGAAATGGGTGGACGGAGTGCGTTGACACCTCCTCCTAAAACAGGCGAGAAAAGGCAGTATTTTCAAACTAACAAACCACGTAATGAAGGTGCACGCTGGGACAAAAAGGCTCCTCTTTCAGAGGATGAACGTGCTTATCGTATATGGGGCATGCGTAGGACGCAAAGATATGGGATCCAAGAGGACCCATATTATCAGGGGAAATCCGAAGAGGAACCCCCCAAAAGACGTACCTAACCCTCCCCCACCTCGGACGAAACGAACCGAGGCGATAAAATCACAAAGGTCCCAGGAACAAGGCCCTACACCTCTGAGCTCGGAAGAGACAGAGGAAATACAAAGGTTTTTAGACACTTTGATACAAGCTGAAATGGGAACCCGACCAGGAGCACTGTGTAGTGATGCGATCGCTACTAACTCTGAAGGCGCGAATGACAACATTACAGATGTCGGTGAAACACACCAAGACATTGCTGTTGTTGCCTCCAAGAACCCCTCATCGGACGAAGGGCGGATAAACTCACACACAAACGATGATGAGTCATCGCAAACTGAAATCTCAGAAACTGATTTTCATGACTTTGAACTAGGCATTCCAGTTCTGGGAGGACTCCCAGATAACCTGGTACCGAGTCAAGAAGCTGGGCCAGTATGTTTCACGAAACCAACACAGGCCACAGCTCTTTTCTCAACCAATGACGTCGACCAAGGACCACAAACCTATGGTGTCTTACCCATAGACAGGTCCGACGACTCAGCAAAGGATTCGTTGGAGCTCCCCAAGGAGCAAGAACCCTCATCAGTCTCATCACAGATTGAACAGGTGGTCGCCCAAGCCGACACTCTGACATCTGATGAAGAAAGAGACAAACTTCGCCAAGTTCTTTTAAAATATGAAAAGTCATTTTCAATTGACCCAGACATCACCCAACTTCAGAAGTTGGATGATCCTGCAATTAAATCGATGATACTTTATCTGACTGACCCAGACAAATACACTCCATCGAAAGTCAAACTGGATTCCGATCCAGACCTAAAAGTCCTCTTTCAGCTGCGCAAACAGTTAAAACTACTCAAGGACAACCTAACTTTAGCTCATGGAGCGACGTCCTCACCCGTGTTCGCGGTCTCCCATGACCGAAGGGGGGTGACGCCAGTTAGGATAATGCTACCAGATGCAATAACGTGAGCAAATCTGACATTCAGAGTGAGTGGCGCACCGAAACGTCGTTTTCTAGTTGCTTAATCACTGCTTTTGTCAATGTTGAAACGTTGTTAACTGGTTGCTTAGTCACGGTTTTTGTCGATGTTGAGACATCGTTTAATTGGTTTTGGTATTGTTTTGAACACCCTAGGCAAGAATGAATTTTGTTGTGTAGTTAAGTTAGAGACTAAGAGGCCTTTAACCATGCCAACATGCAGTTCATTCGTTAAATTGCAATCTTTGCGGAGTCAATGTATATTATTGCTACCTTAAGTACCATAATCTACATTGATCTCACAACGCTTAAGCCGAACCTACTCGAACAATTCTATTCGGGGGGATAGCTAATTCTTTTTGATAAGTCTCGCCATAGACTTCCAAAACATTTATGGGGAAACCAAACACCCAATCTCAAGTCGTTCGTCTAAAAGACAACAGACAATTGAACCAAACTATATTTT
>NC_056512.1:1906897-1920282 GCF_014905685.2 Nematolebias whitei
CTTTTGTTTTTTTGAATGTCCAGAGGACCAGATTGAACTTTTTTGGAGTCAATAAATCGTTTCCGCAGAGGAGAAAGCCCGCTTGGCACCATCTTTGGTGGGCTAGAAGGTCCCCAGCTGGAGCCCATTGGGTGGAGTGTCCACCAATGGAAGTGGGTGTGGAGAGGATTAAGACCACTCATGCCACACCCATCACCCCTCTGTCTGGAGCTCTATAAGGGACGGGTGACAAGAAAAGAGGACAGAGCTCCGGAGGAAGAAGAGCAAGAAACACCCAGGTTTGTGACCCGCAAGGTAGAAGATAATCCAATGATGTCATGCCTGCTTGTGCCAGAAAACCCGTGAAAAAGGAAGACATTATACAATCTAAGACAATTGGCATCGCTGAAAACAACGTGTTAATTCAATATGATCGAGAAGGCCCAAAAATACCAGCAATAATAACGGTGAATGAGATAACATGGCTCAACAGGCCACAACAAGACTTTTCTGTATGGCAAAACCCCTCCAAGGACTATTTCTATGAAAATACCCAGTACATCAGGAAGCCTCGCCTAGATGAACCTCAGAAGAAATATGACCGGAGCCTGGCAATGCTCCCCCATTACAGTACCCCTATCTGCTCTTGCCCACCAGAGTCCCCATGGATATTCAATGTGGTATATTTGACTATATCGGGACTAAGAAACTCAGGTGGGGACCCAACTATAGGGAGTCGTACCAGAGTCAGTTCTTTGAAATTTCAGTAGGAGAAATGGTAATCTGGGCCACAAGCTCACAGATGTTGAAAGCCATACACAAAAAGGTGTGTAAATCGGAGCGGTATATATTAGAAAACCAGCGCCTGCCCCTTAGAATGGTAGGGGATCGAATAATGACCCCCTACAATCAGATAATAAGTTCAAGAGTAAGATTAGGATACAGGGTACAGGTGTTGTACAAAGGTCAACCACTTATAACTCAAGTAGAAGTATTAGCCGAAGAAGGCCAGGAAGAAATGGACTGTTATTCACTGATCACCCGATTCGGACCAAGAAGAAGAGAAAGAGATTTGGCAGCCATTTTTAGACAAAGGGGGAGTAAAAGTGGACCCGAACCTGAACCCAAAAATTGGTTGGTGATGCAGTGGAGATAGGTGTGGAAAGGGTTGCAACCTGGATTGCCACACCCCTCCCCACTATATCTGAAACTCATTCAGGGGCGAGTGACTACAGTCAATAGACGCGCCGAGAAAAGGGCAAGAGCTAGGAGCAGCAACAGCCCTTTTCCATAATGATTCCACTGAAAACTAGAGACCCAAACAGCGATGATTCAAACAACGAAGATTCAGATGATGAAGCGACCCCTAACCGACCTAAGGACTGTCCAAGGATTACGATTAAGGATAAAGCGGCTTGTCTACGTACCCTGATGCGGGGACTCGTAGTGTTAATAGGCTTTGTAATGTTGTTGGTTATTTTGTATCAAGCTGGAATTAGACCGTGGAGCCTCACACATGTAACGGTCTCCCACGGGAGATCCAAATATGCAAACATGACCTGCTGGGATATTACTCGAAGCAACATCTTTATGCCATGGAACCAAAATGAGACCATTCAAAATCAAACTTTGACTTGGAATCGAGTGAAACGAGCGAGCTATCGAGCCTGGAGGAAAAAGCTGAATCTCACACCTGAATGGATGGCAGCTATTGACGCTGATAATCTGACCGGAATAGCATGGACCATCACCGACCTGTTAGTCCTGCAGGATGGAGTTGTAGTTTGGATAGCAGAATTAAAGAAACAAGTTAAAAGAACAACAAGATGTAATTGGATTCACCCTGACAAAGAACCACCTAAATGGCAATGTGATCGGGCCTGCCGACCACTGCCAGGGTTGGCCCATCAAGGCCACTGGGATAAAGAAGTGATCTATCCCGTGCCGCCAAAAGACTAAAGCTGCCGGGCAATCCTCCAACGATGGGAATTTTGGGGCAACATCCATTTAGACTGTGACAAAATACCCCCACTCATTCAAAGAAATCACACTGGAACGTATCAAAACCGTACTGGTATTAAGACCATTCACACTGTAAGACACAAGAAGATACTCAAACCAAATGCAACCGACATAAAGCCTAACCAGCAACCAACTGAGGCCTATGATGATATATATGTCCCACCGGCCAATATAATACAAATGGTAAGGATAGAGACCAAAGAAGAAGGGGCAGGGAAGGTCAGTGAGACCCAGGCCATGACAGACTATTGTAAGGAAAACAAATTAAAGAAGCTCCCAATCTGCTATTGGAACCTGTATGGTGAGTGTAAATCTAAAAATTATTTACCAATAACCCCAGTAGCAAATCAAAGATATTATTACTGGAGCTGGGCAGCTTTATTTCACCCTGTTAACGCCTGGCATGAAGATTGGCTGAACATGACATTGCCATGGGTATGGGTGGCCCCTGGTTTGCCCCATTTCGAAGGTGACTTTGTGGAGGGGTATACCAGGACTTATGCAGGCCTGATGGGGCCGTATTACTTAGACATGTATGTGCAGAGGCTGCCCAAACCAAACGAGCTATTTAGTGCACCAAAAGGTAATTTTAACAAAATTGATGAATGTGTAGCCGAACGTATTTTTCTTAGCCTTAATAATTCAGTGTGGGAGAGTAGTGGGGCGTCACCCAGATGCAGATTATGGGAAACAGAAGTAGCAGTCATGTCCACCTGGCGTTATGACTGTACAGAATTAAAGAGAGAAAAGACGATCAAAATATTGTTCCAAGCCTGGCATGAGTATCACCATAGAGATGACTCACGTACTTGGTGGGGATTTCAAGAGGAAGAAATAAGAGAATGGGTGGTCCCTTGTTTAAAACACTCCACTAATTATTGGATCAGATATCAATTCTTAGCTACAGTTTACTCCAAAGAGCAGGACATATGGTCAAATGCTTTGTATCTGTCTGTATCTGTCAGCCCGAGGCCATGGCAAATGTTTTGTAATAGGAAAATGATATGTGTACAATTAGCTTGGCCCACAGGCCTTGTTACGAGTTACCCGGTTGGGATACTTACTGTCGAAATCACTATAACAATGAATTTGTGACCCATGCAGCTGAGGTAGTGTAGAAAAAGTATAGTGACAGAAAATGGAGAAGATCTGTACCTGATGGTACAAGTTGCACTAACGTCATATTAGGACATAAACTGAAAACTATAAAGAGTATTCAGGGAGTGATTGTCCCCTTCGTCTCAGATTCTATGATTGCTCTGGCTGAAGGGCATGCACTGAGGCGACGCCTATGTTTTGGTGATGAGTTGCATGGCTACGATCGGGTAGGCCCAAATAAAATCTACTCTAATCTCACATGTTAGTATCCAGAAGAAAGTTGGAAAAAATGTGGCAAGGAAGAGGAAGAACATGACTGTGCTTGGTATGAAACTGTTAGTTACACAGTAGGCCGTAAAGTCACGGAAGTAGTGCATGAAGTAGGTGAAGTGATCAAGGAAGGTGGAAGAACTATTGAAGGATGGATAGTTGATCTTTTCCTTCAGATCTGGCCTTATTTGGCAAGCTTAGTTAGAGTGATAGCTGTTGCCTTATTAGGACGTGTGGTCCGACAAGAAGGCATCAAGGCCATGTGCCGCCCATGTGGGAGGAACTACAAGCCACTCCCACCAGAACCGGGCGCTGGCTCGGCTTAAAATCAAGAGAGTACGGAAACAGTCTCACATCCGCCCCGGAGCAGCAGAGAGCAGAACTCAGATGATCCTCGGAGTCAAGAACGTCATGGATTGCCCAACAACCAGTGCTCCAACTGATGTGAGTACATTTTATGCAGACTCTGATAGCACTACAGGCCCCACGCAGACCTCTTGGCCAAGATGCCCATTCCAGTTTAAGGGGAGCATGACAGAATATTTTCTAATAATGATTACATGGATATGCTACTGCCACACGGGCAAATGGGGTAAGGGGCGACTGATGCGATTCCCTGTGGCCTTCCAGGCCTATGCCAAGATAATCGTGACCCATGTTATCCTAAAGAGGGCTGAAATAATGCCGCACTCATTTGTTACTACCTATGTCTTGGGAAGGGTCCAGACTTCACTCCGGCAGAGTAGTGATTTCGTCTTGGCTATTGGCAGATTCCATCGTAGTGACCCTCGAGTGTGTAGCCACACTCACCCCTCTGTCTATACCCATCACAAACTGTGGGAGCACAGCTGGAAGAATCGTGATGGCGGTGATGGAAGGAGCTATAACCATCACCGTGCTGGCACACCTGCTATACCAGACCCTATCTTTGCGACCCCAAAATAGACAACGATAGACCCTGAAGATAGTCATCCTAATTGGATGGGGTCTGGCCTGGGGAATCTGTTCTGTGCTATATTGGACTGATCTCTGTACCACAGTACCCATCGTAGTGTGGATGATGACTTATGCTGCGATCTTCAAAACTAGACCCGAACCTGCTCCTACTGCGCTAGAGGGAGGTGGAGGCCACAGAATCTCAATAGATTAAATCCTCAATCTACCAGAAATACAGAAAACCTTGATCATTATAACCAACATTGCTTAAATTCCCCCCTGCTAATGCTATTATTAATTATTAATCTAATGTCTGTTTAACTCTGGGCAACATTGCTCGATGTGGTCCTTGATGTCGGCTGACGGCCTGTATAGGTCCAGTAACGGTTGAAGACCTCTGAAAAGCGATGAAACCCGGAGAAAAGGAAAAAAAAAATAAATAAAAAACAAACAAATAAAAAATAAGGAAAAATATATATATATATAGGAATTGTGTTGTAGTATTAGATCTTGTTTTATCCCCTTTTGTCATTACAGGAGCATGAAGTAACCTGCTGTTTCTGTCACAAAGGATTGACAGAAGCCAAATATCTCTGGGCTGTCGGTTCGTCCTGGTGGTGCCAGTGCTGTCACTCTGGCTTGGTGGCCAGAACCGCGGTGAATGGAATTCTTGTCTCAGACGAGCCTAATAGGCTGCCGCAAGTATCCACAGCGGTGTGCATGGAAACGGAACGCACCTGCAAAGTCATCTGGACCTCGGCTCTGAACTCGGTGCCCTATCATCCAAGGGGTGCTATCCCGCCACGAGCCTCATACTACCCGGTGGTAGCCAAGTTGGGGGAGCACCTCCACAACGTCACCAGGTTTGTGGCGATCCATCTGTACACAGGGCTGCCCCTGGTCCATGGCCCATCCTTCGGGGTTACGCAGGGATCATCAGAACTTCTGCCCCCGATAGTGCCAGCCTCCGTAGGGGCAGACCTAGGAGCCACTCCACCGCTGGTTCCGATTCTCGCGATGACAGTAATTCAAGAGTGGAATACAAATCCACCTAACGTCCACCTGGCACCAACCCTGATGGTGACGACTCGACATGAGACCCCAGTCGTTGCTTCACTTGACCTGCCACCTGCACGGGCTCAGCCTGAAACCGAGCCTATGGAGGTAAGGGCAGCATCTCCTGCACCACCCCTTCCCTCCCTGGAGTGCCCAGAACTGTACCAATAGGAGACCTATCTTGATCATTTCGTGAGCACTGAAGTTGGCCCACCTAGCCCGACCAACTCCACGAGCGCTGCTCGGTATGATCCTACCAGCCCTGAAGATTCCCATCCGCCAAGCCTGATCAACCCAGATGGAACATTTCTGGACCCAACTCATCCTGATGGGCCAGTAAATGCCCCTGACGAATCGATGCAAGAACGACCACAGCAAGTGCCGGAGGCGTATGCATGGGTCTATTCAGACGACGGACGGCCCATCTATGAGCCCGTCACTCCTGTTGGGTCTACCATGAGTGTGGAGGCAACATCTTCTCGACCCGTCACCAGCACGGCCCCACTTTTGTCTGAGGATGCACATCACCCCGGGGATCCGACATCTCAAGTGGGCAACTCACGAGAGGTCGACTCTGGCGAGCTGACGATAGTGGATTATTGGGATGCTGCTGACGAGGAGGCCCAAAGCCTTGGGCCTAGCGACACTGAAGATCCAGCACCGCATCACGAGGAACTGGTCAATTTGGATTACGAGGAAGATGTCTTAAAAGTGGATGCAGCTGATGAAGATCGGGACTGGCTGGGAGCTTAATTGTGGGTTGAGGGAACAGTCTGACTCCGTGGAGGGGGTGTCAAATAAGTACGGAGCTCAGACTGATCTTATGGGAAAGAACAAGTCAGAACATGTTATGTGTTACCATGTTATTTTGTGTTGATCTGCTAAGTCATGGTTTGAAGGCCTCGATCCCTTGAAAGGCTGGGCCCATGTGTAAACACAGCATGAGCACGCACACATGCAAGCTCACACACACACACACACACACACACACACACACACACACAGGCCCGTCTGAGGCCTCGCTCACACACTCGCACAGACATAACACACAGGCTCACTAAGGCACGCACTCAGGAGGGAGAAAAGCAGAGCAAAAAGAATGTTCTTTTCAAATAAAGTACCAGTTTCAGATGAATGAGAAATATGTGGTTATAATAAAATCAATAAACAAAGTAGATGATCAAGTGAAATTATAAACTTTGTGATTTAAAAATATAATCTGTGTGATTTTACAATGTAACCTGTTTTCAAGCCGAGTCATGATGAATGTTGGAAAGAAGAAACTTGTAGCTTCGAGAATGTTCTAGAAAGAAAAAAGGGAAGATCCTTGAAACACAGCTCTGAGCGAATCAGAACAGGACAGCACAGGATGACGGTGCAAAAAGTAAACTAAATACACCCAGATTTTAATATGTATTAGAATGACTTGCAAAGTCTCATAAGAAACCAGTGAAGTCGGATCGAGGTCCCGCCTAAAAAAGGTGAGGTAAGCCAGATGGGGTGACTAGCCGAGAGGTGTCAGTCAAAATCTGAGGCTTATAAAAACAGAGTTTTCAGTGGAATTTCTGCTGTTTGAGGACCCTCTTCACAAGGCGAAGGACCAAGGACAAGATCTTTAAGTCTCGCTTGAAGACCCACTTCTATTCGCTTGCCTTTAACACGGTGTGATTTGTTTTTGGTCCGGTCTGTTCTCTACTCTGTTGGCCATTTTAGTTAGCTTCTGCTGCTATTTGTATCTGTATTTCTATTTTATGTTTTCCTGTCTGCTGTGCATGTTTGGTTCTTTTGTACAGCACTTTGGTTGGCCTTGTTGCTGTTTTAAGTGCTATATAAATAAATTGGTATGGTATGGTATGGTAAGATCTGAGGAACCTTTGGACAAATTGTGGATTAATAGGGCAATTTTGGATGGTTTCAGCTGGAGGAGAAGTGGGTGGAATCCGATGGAATGTTTCTTTTTTGGAACTATTTCTTCAAAACTCAACAACCCGGATTAAACCTGAAACCCTTTTTCTTCAAATTGAATCAGCACAAGGACTAGGAGTGACCCAAATCCGATCGATAGGGGATTGGGAAATCTGCCTCTTACCGGATTCAGAAAGCATGGTAAGGGGACGCTCTGCAGAATTGATCCTTACTAAAACCAAATTTTACCAAATTTTAGCAGTGGTGTATGAATTGACAAACAGAAAAATTTATTACATTAAAAACCTGGTTGCTCAGAGTTGTAGAAGGGTCTTCTTTGTGGTGAGGAATAATCTGTTAGGGCAGGTGGAGAGAGTAGGTAAGCTATGTGGGTACTTGTGTTCCTGAGGGAGACCGGGCGTGGCCGGCTGGACTGAGGGAAGTCTGGCGCCGGGCAGAGAGGAGTCCAAGTGCCTGTTTCAAACCCATCCACCTACCTCACCCAGGGAAGGTCAACAACTAAAAAGGAACTAAGGAGTGAGAATCATTCATCATGTAATCTCTGTGTAATCCAGTGTAATCATTATTGTGCTATACCACTGTTCCCCTGCAAAAGTTATTGATTAAAAGCAAAGCAAAACGTAAAATTTTGGATTCTTATTTCAACCACACCTTTTGTTCTTGGAAGTGGAAAACTTGGTTCAATGAAACATCAGAAGTATGTGGGAGGTTTTAAATGGTTTTATTAGCTTTTGATTATAAAACAACTCCCATGAGTCTTTGTTCCTAGGCTCTAAAAATCACCAGATCGATTAACAATTGCAATGCTAAATCAGGAGATGAGCTACCGTTAACTTGCGCCCCCTTGTCTGCCAAACGTCCCCACTCCGGCTGCTAGGTCGGGCGAGGCACGAGGTGAAAGTTGGGTGTGGTACAAGGAACGAAGGTAGTTAACAGTCTGGGTGAATCATCTCAACACAGCCCAAAACTAAAACCATCTTAGGAAAACAGCTGTGGGTAATACCTGAGCCCTAGGATTAGTTTTGAGACCCGTTGGAGGAGAGGCTGCGGTGAGGGTTAGGGTTAGGGTTACGTGAGGTAGGCACGTGTCCTGTGCCTACCTCACTCGTATAGCAAAACATGGTGGCAGCGGTGGGATGCGGTTTTTTAGTGTAAAGACCCCCCAAAGAAAAAAAACCAGTCCCTAGAGTTGAGGGAGTGTGAGCGGCTGGACCAGGCCACCAGCCAAACACCCCTTAGTAATCCACTAGGCAGTGGGTGGGGTAGAAGGGCTTACGAAGGGTTACTGACCATAATCCAAGTAGTAAGTTAAGCAGCTAGTCTGTTCCCATCTGAAGTACACGGAATAGAGTCTGGAGACTCTGAGGAACAGGCAACTCGAGACGACAAAAACAGAAAAATGGGCGAAGAGGCAGGAAATGTGGAGCTGGAGAACCAGCCCGCGCTAAACGATCCGACAGAAGTGACATCCGAGTCAGAAAGAGAAATACTAGGCGTAAGGATAGGAATCCTCCCATATGGAAAAGGTTACGAAACCTGGGACCACCTAAAGCAGCTCCAATTCAAAGAAAGTAATCTGGAGAAAAATGAAGAAGTCTTGCAACAAAACCTGATTAAATGCATAGAAGAAAAGAGTATGTACCATTGTAACAAGGCAGTAAATGGGCTTTAAATGATAGTAATGCAAGACCCAGCTAGAATAAAAACCAAAACAGAGATCAAAAAGTGGCTACAATGGTGGATACAGTTAGTCGAGACACCGGTGGGTGCGCTGATCGCAATACTAATCAGTCCTGCCCTTGATTATGACCCTCTAATAAAAATGGTGGCCAGAGCATCAGGACTAGGGTGGCACCTAGTTAAACAAGATACAAAAGCAGCCCCTAAGTACCAAGAGTACAAGGAAGAGTTGATGAGACTGGCCATGTATGAACAGAGAAAGAACCAGGAGAAAGCAGTCGGATCAGAAAAGGCATCCCAAACGGGCTCTCCAGGAGTCTCAGATGACAGTGAACCCGAATTAGGTGAGGAAAAAGAAAATGAACCTAAAAGTGATATGTTTGTAAACACCCAGACAGAAAAAGAAGGTCCGAGTGCTGTCAGACCCGGACCAGGAGCATTTGTTCCGGCCTCCCATGTGAACCTCTCTTTTGTGAACCCCCCATCTGGAGGCTTTTTCTTAAGTAATAATCAATATAGTGAGACTAAGACTCATGACCCAGACTTAGACTCAGATGCTGAGCACCTAAGATCAGGAGCCAGGGTTGGAAAGAATAACGATGATTGATCTTCTGATGATGAAGCAGAAAAAGAGAAAAATGATCAACAGCTGGATGCCATTGCCCAAGCTCTAGCAGAGAAATTAAATCAGTACTGGATGAGTGAAAGAGGGTCGAAAGTGGGGGCCTTAGAAAAAGCAATGATGCAAGTAAAGTCAGAGCTAAGTGATGATCAAAGAGACAAGAAGGAGAACCCAAGAGAGGGTTCCTCAGGAATGTCTAATGAGACCCCAAGAAAAAGACTATCCGAAGAAAAACATCGGGAACCAAAACTTGAACCAAAATCTGAGCAAAAAGATGAAAAGGAGCCCAGAGCGAGGCTGAAAGAGAAAATTAAACCAATATCAATAAACATGCCCAAATTTCCTCTGGCCGAAACCCTTAAACCCTTACCCGAGGAAACGCAAATCGTGCCATTCCAGAATGGGGTCCGAGTAGGTAGGCTGAAAGGAAGCCCTTGGATGGTAGATGCCGACGGGCTGTTGGTATTCACTGATCACAAGTATAAAATTCATAACTCAGCATTTAGTAAAACTTTACAGAAATTAGCGGGAAGCGAGTACCAACAAGAAATAACTCATTTAAAACAGTATATGGAAGGCTTGAAGCCAAAAGTGAGCCTAACTAGCGGTGCTGACCTTCCACATTATGCCATAATACATGTCCCGATTATAAGCTATGAGGAGGCGAACAGCGATGAAGGATATATGAGAGAGATGTTAGGAGCCATCGAAAGAGGAGTATCCAGAGCCATAACTCAGGGTTTTAGGCGGCTGGTGATGAGTGTCGATGGGCTGCGGTCCCATCGCCTGCAGTGGGAGATAGCTGAGCGTGTGGCAATTCGCCCAGCTATGTGGTTGGCAAAAGAGATGCCTGCAGCAGCGGCATTGAAATAATTGATTATTGTGACTCCAACTCGGTTGGATGAGGATCGAAAATCAAGGGTCGTAGCCTCAATAACAAAACTAGAAGAAAAACCAACTGAAGAACCCCTAAAGTTAGTGAAAGAGGACGCAGAGAAAACATTAACATCACAGGGGGCCAAGAAAAGTGAAGACCCTTTAAGGATTAATCCTCAGGGGTCGAAAAAGCCTCTGACCTCACCCCCAGAAAAAGACCTGAAAAGTTCATCCACAAGACAACGCAGAAGTGGCGCAGATTCACAAGAGGGACAGTCAAGGTGTAAAACACTAGCAAAAATACAACCATTAAATGGAGAGAGCGAGGAAAGTGACGAAGAGAGCTCACAGGGAGAACCAGATGCTGATCTGAGTAAGGAGGACACAGATGATGAGGGCAGTGCCAGCCTAGGATCAATAGCAGGCCAATATGATGGTCCAATTAAGCCATTGAGAATAGGGCAAAGGAAAGGACAGAAGAAGGGGATAGAAATACTGGATGTACACGGTGTTGGAAAGGTTGGCCAGAGACTTGAGTTGGGGTCCGGTGCAGGCGAGTGATGGGTGCCGAACCTACATCCCTGAAGCTGGCCAAAATCATTATGACATTCCACCAGTATGGGCAGACAGGTCAGAGGAGATAGTGGAACTGACTGTAAAAGCTACGTTGGGAGAGTGGGCCAACATTTTAATGATGCCTTCGTACCCCACCTTAGCAGCCCACAAACCCCTAACCAGTAAGTTTAGAACAGCTTATTTGGGAATAGTGCATGATGTGATGCTGAGAAGAATGAAAAAGACTGCCTACAAATATGCCCAAGAGACAGAAAAGAAATTGCGAGATGAAATCTCAGCCGATGAAGAAGACGACACATGCACGGCCGAGGCAAATCCATCATATCATGTGCCTCAATCAACCCCTGAACCGAGACGGGCGGAACAAAGCCGAGCCTCCGGCTCAGACACTGACAGTTATCGTGAATACAAAAAGCTGAAAACCTTAGTGAGAGAAAAAAGATCCCAAGAGACCACTGAGGAATACATCAAAGATGTGTGGCCCATGGTTGTTAGCTCCACTGAGTGTGAAGCAGCAAAAAAGCTGTGGCTGGGTAATGTCACTACCAACCCAGTGAGAAAAGGGGAGTTGGCTCAAAGCCAATATGAGAAATTAGTCCTAGAGGACATGGACGATGAGGACTCTCAGATTCAACGGGCAAGAGCGCGTATGGATCAAGGGCAACGCCTCACACCAGTCTGGTATCAACTCAAACAAGTAATTCCCCCTAACAGATACGTTAAAGCCCTGAGAAGCGTAACAAAAGGGAAAAGGGGAAAAAATCACATTTGCTAAAATGGCCCAACATGAGACCACCGTCGCCCAAATAGATCAGGCGGTGAAGTCGTACGACCTAGAACAGCAGTTCTGGGATGAGCGAAAGAAAAGTGAGGCAAAATAGAGCCCAAAACAACCAAAGGTAGCTGAAAGGGCCCCCCAACAACCACAGTACAGGGAGCGGCCCCCGAGGCCACAAGAGCCACCATACAGAAATCAGCAACCAAGAAAATTTCAAACTCCAGCTGCAAACCAAACACCCCAGAAGTGGGGCAAATATATACCACCAGAAGAATATGCAAAGCTCACCCCAGAAGAAAAGAAGGCCCTCCAAGAGTCCCGCATGAAGGGGAGTGGAGGGCCAGCTAAATGATTGCCGAAAGGTCGCGGGTCACACTAGAGAACGCCTATTGGGATGGGGATGAAATCTACACCGAACTAGGTGGAGAACCTTACCTGATAGACACTGGTGCAGAGGCGTCGATGACCCGCAGAGACCTAAAAACAATAAGACACCTCACGGTCCAATTGGCTAATGGAACCGTAGAAAAAAATGCCTTTTGGCTTATGGAAAGGAATTGTATGGGTAAAAGGACCTTATAACCTCATGACAGTAACAGATTTGAAAGAACTAGCAAAGCCAAAAAAAGACCAAAGGGCCCTGAATAGATTGCTGAATATGCTCAAATCCAGATTAGTAAAAATAGGGCCAACACATGGAAAAAAGGAAATCGAAGAGTGGTATAAACCTGTAAATATCCCCGACGTAACAGAGCAAAAATTAAATGAGAGCGACTTCTCCCCGGCTGGGAAAGAGAAGTTAAAACAAATCATCGAGTCAGCCTCAGCGGCCAAGTTTAAAAATGACTGCGGGGATTTAGGTCCAAGATTTGTGCATATAATCGAAGGAGGAGTACATCCACCTGTGCGACAATATCCCCTCAATCCAGGGGCAGTTGAAGAAATGAACAAAATCGTAAGAGAATTAAGTGCTTTAGGAATCATTAGAGAAGAAGCAAATCCTATTACTAAGAGCCCCATCCAGGCAGTAAAGAAACCTGAGTCTGCTGGAGGAGGATGGCGACCGGTAATCAATTTTAAAGCACTTAACAGACGAACAGTGCCCAACCGAGCTAGCCTAATAAACCCGCAAGGTACTTTAAAAACTCTGCAAGTGAAAAAGTACAAATCCTGCATCGACTTGGCAAATGGGTTCTTCTCACTCAGACTGGCTAAGCAATCACAAGGGAAAACAGCTTTCACCCATCACGGGAGAAGCTATGTTTGGCAGCGATTGCCACAGGGATACAAAAATTCTCCAAATGTGTTTCAATCAACCGTAATGGATGTGCTTAAAGACTTAGGTGCCACAGTTTACATCGATGATGTGTTTATCGCAGATGACACAGAAGAAGAACATCTAGAAAGATTGGCAAAGGTGGTACAGCAAGTCACAGAAGCGGGGCTGAAATTGAATCTGAAGAAATGTCAGTTTGGACAGTTTAGAGTGAACTATCTAGGGTTTCAAGTGACAGCCGATCTGGGACTCTCAGAAGGCTACAGAGAGAAACTCAAACAAATTCATTC
>NC_056512.1:1920382-1924903 GCF_014905685.2 Nematolebias whitei
TCAAGTAACAGCCGATCTGGGACTCTCAGAAGACTACAGAGAGAAACACGAAAAGATTCACCCCCCCCCCCCCCCCCCCCCCCCCCGAGTCCGAAAACGAACTGCAAAAAATCTTAAGTTTATGCAACTATGTGAGGGATCATGTCCCAAACTATCAGAAATATGCCAAACCCTTGTATGCTTGCCTGAAGAAAAGGGAAGTAGAAAACAAACAAAGGTAAAAAAGCTTGGATTTGGACCGCCAAAAACCAAAATGACTTGGAAGAACTGAGAACAATAATAAAGGAAGCGGTACGCTTGGAACCAAGAAGTCTTATGACAAAACTCGTAGCTGAAGTTAGCTGCGAGGGGGATGATGCCATGATAACGGTTAAAAATGAAAATGGAGGTTTAGTTACTCTTTGGAGTTACACGTTAACCTCGGTTGAAAAAAATTTCCTCAGGTAAAAAAGGAATTAGCAGTACTTGCTAGATACTGGGGAACGCTGAAAGATTTGGCTCAAGGACAGCCCATTAAAGTCATAACACAAAGCCAAGTGCACAAATATCTCAGAAAAGGAACAATTGAAAGTACCAAAGCTACCAACACAAGATGGGGTAGATGGTAAGACATTTTGCTAGACCCGGATCTAGAGATAGGACCGGTACAGCCGGCAAGAAAAGAATGACAAAAGAGACACCTGAACAACAACAAATGCATGACTGGACTCTCTACACGGATGGATCCAAGAAGGGATCTGATCAGGTGGCACATTGGGGATTTATCCTCATATATCAGGGGAACGAGTGCTGCCGTAGGAGGGGGAGAGTGCCAGGAAGTGTGCAAACAGGAGAAGTTACGGCAGTACTCGAAGGACTGCTGGAACTGACAAATAAAAAAGTGAAAAGGGCAAAAGTAGTGACTGACAGTCATTACTGTGCACAAGATTTAAATGAGGACTTATCCATATGGGAAGAAAATGGATTTGAAAGTGCCAAGGGAAAAATGGTGGCTCACCAAGACTTGTGGAAGAAAATAGCTGAACTCAGGCTAAATCTGCAGCTAGAGGTAGAGCACCAAAAGTCCCACACTAGAGAAGGAAAATACTGGCAGGGCAAAGAAGAAGTCGATTGTTATGTCCAGCAGAGAAAAATAGTTTTTGTCGGGATCGAGAAGTGGGACAGAACCTCTGAAGGTCGGAGGGTCCTAGAAGAGTACGTGGTAGAGGTTGTACGGGGCGTGCATGAAGGCCTAGGTCATGCGGGCGTACAACCTACACGTAAGGAGTTGCAGAGTCAGGAACTCTGGGTCCCTTTGAAACAAGTCTGCAAGGTGCTACAGGACTGCGAAGCATGTGGTCAATACAACGCAGGACTGCCAGGGCACTGAGTGGGTGGGCAAAATATCAAAAGCACCTTACCCTGGGGCTCAGTGTGCATGGATATAGCTGGGCCTATGGGAGTCACGGGCAAGAAGGGAGAGAAATACCTTCAAGTGCTAGCAGACTCAATGTCAGGGTATGTGGTAATAAAGCCAGCAAGAAAAGCTAATGGCAACAGTGTTGTTAGCATGTTAGAGCAGGTCTGTGGGCCATTAGGCGTTCCAAAGGAACTGAGAACTGATAATGGGACGCATTTTCGCAACGCGCTAGTGGATCACTGGTGTCAGACTTTTGGGGTAATGCTTGTGTATTCACCTCCCTACACACCTCAGGCCAACGGGGTGGCCGAAAGAGCCATAGGTTTAGTCAAAAATTAGATAGCTAAAAATGCTAATACCAAAGAATGGAGCACTAAAGCTGTGGAAATAGGACAGGCCTTGAATGACAGGTGTCGAGATGGTAGACCCTCCCCTTCAGAGGAGCTTAACCAACGACAGTTTGCCACGTAGGAAACTGGGCGGGGCCCCGATGATAAGGAGAAACAACCAGACCCTGAAACCACATTCAAGGTGGGGCAGAAGGTGTGGGTCCGAGCACAGGATCACCCGTCAGGAGTGGCAGTAAGGCCCAAATACAACACCACAGACAGAGTAAAGAGACTGTTAGACAAAAACACAGTCGAATTAGAAAAGAAAGGGATCCAAGGAATAGAGCAACTGAAGACAATTCCTAGCTAAGTTAAAACCAGAAACTGGAGTATGGCCAAAGAACCAAGTACCACACTCCCCTTTATTAGAATAGCCACTATATGTGGGGGAGTCATCCTAAGAAGAACAACTTCAGAGCTTTGGGCAGGTAGGGCTCTGAAAACATTGGAATATGCTAAAAAAGGATACCTGCCGACAGAAGATGAAGCCCTCAGATGGAACAAGGTGGAAAACAACTGCGTGATCTGCCTAGACCCAAGCGGTCTACCCCTTCTCTGGGAAGGACCAGGGAAAAAGAAACCCCTCAAACCTAAAGCAAGTAAGCAACATGTCCGAGATTTCCAAGTAAAACCAGTAAAAGTAATGGATGCATTTATTTGTGGGAAGTGCAGAGTTTCTGTCTTGCCTCGGATAATTATAATAACATAATGGGATCTGAATGACAAAGGCCCAAGAGACTGTACTTGTGAGTGGAATGGAACCATCGTGAAATACTGCGGGAGCTGCCAAGAAGAAATGCAAAATGGTTAGCAGTTGCACTCAGAAAGGGCAATGGGTTGGCAAGTAAGAAGATACTATGACCCCCTCAAGTCCTTTAAAAACCAGTTAGATGAAAGACAATCCGAGGCCCCAAAAGAAACCACATGGTTGCAGCATTATGACCAGGGGCCGAACGCTACACCCTCGGCCCCACCATTATACCCAGGGATAGTTAAACCCAACGAGGGGGAAGAGGCTAAAAAGAAAGGGAAATGTTGGAACCCTCAGGACTTGCTTGAACAATCAGTACAGCAAGCCTGGCCCTATAATCCCGAGAAAAGTGAGAAACGCACCTCTTAGCACTAATCAGTTTCCACTGGTCTTCAGGGTGTTCAGGGATCCGCCGGGGGCAGACGGAGGTGAAAGAGACCAGCTACCTGACGAAGTGAACGAAGAAGCTCAAAAAGGCGTCTGGAAGGGCCCCTGGGAGCTAACTACGTGGGCTCTACTGGTAGCGGAGGTAATCTTAAACAAAGATCTCCCCTTAATCGACCTGCCGGAGGTTCCCCGAGAGGCAGGGACCAGGCACACAAATCTGTATTACCACACCACTAGCCTGGATGCATGGGCTATACACGGGGCTAGACCCAAGCTAAAAACAGCTGAGTATCTAGTGACCCCAAAAGCCTGGGAGAGAAAAGGAGTGCTACAGATACCCGGAACGGCCGCACAACGGGTAGACACTCCCATAAGGCCAGACTCCACCCAGAGGGTTAGAGTTTCCGTGCAGATGATCATTGCACCATATAGGGGAGTGTACTCCGTTGGGGCAACAATCCAGCCGATCGAAGACAGTAAGAACGACGCTGAAAAGCCTAAACTGAGTAAAACGGACAAAAGACGAAGTGTGCTGAAAGCCTGGGCCCGCAAGACGTTCCCGAGGAGATGGAAACTCACGGACAAGAAAATGAACGAGTAAAAAGCAACCCAAGGGGCGCTAGACTCAATGGATCTCATCGCAAAAGAAGGTTAGAAAGACAAACGCTAATAGGAATTATAAGACGCCCTAGCCCCATTTGGGGAGGAAGAGATAACATAAAATTCCCTGAAATCATCGAAGAAAGTTGGACATGGGACGCGACCATGTTAAGGACTTCACCGGACATTTGGCCTAGTGAACTGTACCTCCTCCCGAGAAAGAAGGAACAGCCCCGTGAGTACGTATGGAACACGTTTCAAAGATCTAGAACTGGGCCTTACGAACCAGACTTGATTGTTAGAAAACAACTGGTAAAATTAGATCGACCCAGAAAAGACTTCAATTTATACAAATAAAACAAAGGACTACTACAGCTCGAGTGTAAGAACCTTCCGCACACCAGACCTCTCCAAGACAGCTCCCAAGATGGTTGCCTTCATGTTAATAAGCGATCAGTGGGGATTACCATACAACCCCAGCCCAATGGGGACACCATGGATCTTTAATGTCGTTTATCTGCAAGTGTTGGGATGGCAGGTCAAGATCAAGTGGGACCCCAACTACGGAGAGCCACACCAGACGGAATATTGTGAAATCTCGGTGGGAGACCTAATAATTTGGGCAACGAGCCCATCCTTGAGAACGAGGATCTATCAAAGGGAATGTGACAAAGATCAAGTGGTAGTCGAAAATACTAAGCTACCCCTGCGAATGCTGTACGACCGAGTTCCGACGCCTGTCAACTACTGGAACCAATACCCCATGAGAGCGGCATACAAGGCAAGTGTGTCATACAGGGGGCACCCACTGGTCAGCACGGTAACCTCACACATGGAGTTGGGCCCGCCGTACAGACAGTATGAGTCAAAAATACGCGAGTACGCCGAACAACATGAGCAAGAGTCAACAAATCTCCTGATGCATGCTCAATAATCCAGGTAGAAAAATCCAAAAAAGTTCAATCTGGTCCTCTGGACATTCAAAAAAACAAAAG
>NC_056512.1:1925003-1927928 GCF_014905685.2 Nematolebias whitei
CCTGGGCTACAGAGAAGCAGCACTGGACTGTTGCTCAGTGGTCCAAAATACTTTTTTTGGATGAAAGCAAATTTTGCATTTCATTCGGAAATCAAGGAGCCAGAGTCTGGAGGAAGACTGGGGAGAAGGAAATGCCAAAATGCCAGAAATCCAGTGTGAAGCACCCACAGTCAGTGATAGTCTGGGGTGCCATGTCAGCTGGTGGTGTTGGTCCACAGTGTTTTATCAAGAGCATGGTCAATGCAGCTAGCTATCAGGAGATTTTGGAGCACTTCATGCTTCCATCTGCTGAAAAGCTTTATGTAGATGAAGGTTTCATTTTTCAGCATGACCTGGCACCTGCTCAAAGTGCCAAAACCACTGGTAAATGGTTTACTGACCATGGTATTACTGTGCTCAATTGGCCTACCAACTCTTCTGACCTGAACCCCATAGAGAACCTGTGGGATATTGTGAAGAGAAATTTGAGAAACGCAAGACCCAGCACTCTGGATGAGCTTAAGGCTGCTATCGAAGCATCTTGGGCCTCCATAACACCTCAGCAGTGCCACAGGCTGATTGCCTTCATGCCACGCCGAACTGAAGCAGTCATTCATGAAAAGGATTCCCGACCAAGTATTGAGTGCATAACTGAACATTATTTGAAGGTTGGCGTTTTTTGTATTAAAATCTCTTGTCTTTCATTGGTGGGATGAAATATGCTAATTTTTTGGGACAGGCATTTTGGGTTTTCATGAGCTGTATGTCATAATCATCAGTATTAAAACAATTAAAGACCTGAACTATTTCAGTTGGTGTGCAATGAATCTGAAATGTATGAAAGTTTCATTTTTATCATTACATTATGGAAAATAATGACCTTTATCACAATATGCTAATTTTTTGAGAAGCACCTATATAAGTCATCACAAGAATGGGCTAAAGACATGAAATTTGACGTGCTCAAGCCTTGGCCCATGCCGAAGAGGCTCTGTGAGTTTGGTGCACCAACAACCTCCCTTAGGTAGTCAACGAGCGCCCCATCTGACCAGTGGAAAATTATCCACAAGTCCCCAATATTTGGGGCTAGAGACCCCAAAATCGAAGTGGGGGAAGCTGTGGGGGGGACTCCCACTAAGAATCTGGTGTCAGACTGGAACCATCAGTTTTAGAAAAAATAGGGTCTGAAAAGTCAGCCAAAGGATGGTCTAAGTGTCTAAGACCGACATACAACTTTGGATGAAAAATTTGGCCTCTGGGGAACATTTTTTTTCTAATGGGTCCAGACTCACTATCTTCAGATATGGTATTATGGGGTCTCTGATGGACGTGTTCGCGTTGGTCCCGTTCCGCTCTGACCCCGTTTAGGGTGTTAAACGAAGGGGAGTTTACTCCAGTTTCGTCCAAAATACAAGTACCCATAAAATCTAGCTTGAAAGGCCTAGGGACACAAAACTTTTTGTGCTAGATTGTGACCTTAAGCTGATGACACTCTGTGAGTTTTGTGACCCTATGGCTCTGTTTGGGAGGGGGGCAGACACCCATTTTTCTCAAATTACAAGTACCCATAATTCATAGCGTGAATGGATGAGGGACACCCAACTCACAGATCAAGGTCAGATGCTCGTGCTGATCAGGATCTGTGGATCTGTAAGTTTTGTGCTCAAATGACATAATTTAGGTAGTTAACCAGCGCCCGTTTTTTTCACCACCAATTACCCATAAGTCCCAGGGACAATGTAGGAGGGACACCGAACTCACAGAACACAGTCAGGGGGTCATGTTGATCAGGACCTGTGAGTTTGGTGCACAAAAGACTTTGCTTAGTGGGTCAACCAAACCCCATTTTGGCAGAAGAGCCAATTACCCATAAATCCTAGCATGAAAGGTCTAGGGACACTAAACCCACAGAACCTGGTCAGGGGGTCGTGCTGATCAGGACCTGTGAGTTTGAGCTCTTTAAGAGGTTCCTAAAGGGGTCAACAGGCCCTCCAAATTCAAAATGTCAAAAGGTCAGGTCTTTATTAATACAATGATGGATGGCCCATAATTCATAGAAGAAAAGAGCTAGGGACACAAAATTTCCAGTGTTCTTTGTGGGCTCTCAGCTGATGACACCCTAGAAATTTGAAGTAGCTAACCTATTTCTGAAGGAAGTTATGTTTTTTTTTTTTTAACTTGAGCATTTAATGTCCTTTGAGGCCTTCTCTGAGAAGTAACTTTTGGCTCACAGTTTCACGTAGGAACGTCCGAGGATGATCTTGATACCGATGTAAAGCTCTGGTTAGTAAAAATCCAACGAGCTCTCGCTCATCTCTGTGCGTGCTTTCCATGACATTCAACGGGCTGTAGAGTTTACTCATCACGGGCCTCCATAGAATTAACATGGGATATTTGTGGCCCCCGTGCACACCGTTGTTAATGCACGGACGTGAAACTGTACACGCACCTTCAGGTGTCCATACTTAACATACCCTAGCAAAATGCAAAATAATGAGATTACATGAGAGAAAAATCACTAGTAGAAACAATACAAGTCCTTCTCAAAATATTAGCATATTGTGATAAAGGTCATTATTTTCCATAATGTAATGATAAAAATGAAACTTTCATATATTTCAGATTCATTGCACACCAATTGAAATATTTCAGGTCTTTAATTGTTTTAATACTGATGATTATGGCATACAGCTCATGAAAACCCAAAAAGCCTGTCCCAAAAAATTTGCATATCATGAAAAGGTTGTCTAAACAAGCTATTAACCTAACCATCTGAATCAACGACGTAACTCTAAACACCTGCAAAAGATTCCTGAGGCTTTTAAAAATTCTCAGCTTTGTTCATTACTCAAAACCGCAATCATGGGCAAGACTGCTGACCTGATTGCTGTCCAGAAGGCTATCATTGACACCCTCAAGCAAGAGGGTAAGACACAGAAAGAAACT
>NC_056512.1:1928028-1939603 GCF_014905685.2 Nematolebias whitei
TTAATCGATCTGGTGATTTTTAGAGCCTAGGAACAAAGACTCATGGGTGTTGTTTTATAATCAAAAACTAATAAAACCGTTTAAAACCTCCCACATACTTCTGATGTTTCATTGAACCAAGTTTTCCACTTCCAAGAACAAAAGGTGTGGTTGAAATAAGAATCCAAAATTTTACGTTTTGCTTTGCTTTTAATCAATAACTTTTGCAAGGGAACAGCGGTATAGCACAATAATGATTACACTGGATTACACAGAGATTCCATGATGAATGATTCTCACTCCTTAGTTCCTTTTGAGTTATTGACCTTCCCTGGGTGAGGTAGGTGGATGGGTTTGAAACAGGCGCTTGGACTCCTCTCTGCCTGGTGCCGGACTTCCCTCAGTCCAGCCGGCCACGCCCGGTCTCCCTCGGGAACACAAGTACCCACATAGCTTACCTACTCTCTCCACCTGCCCTAACAGATTATTCCTCACCACAAAGAAGACCCTTCTACAACTCTGAGCAACCAGGTTTTTAATGTAATAAATTTTTCTGTTTGTCAATTCATACACCACTGCTAAAATTTGGTAAAATTTGGTTTTAGTAAGGATCAATTCTGCGGAGCGTCCCCTTACCATGCTTTCTGAATCCGGTAAGAGGCAGATTTCCCAATCCCCTATCGATCGGATTTGGGCCACTCCTAGTCCTTGTGCTGGTTCAATTTGAAGAAAAAGGGTTTCAGGTTTAATCTGGGCTATTGAGTTTTGAAGAAATAGTTCCAAAAAAGAAACTTATTCCATCGGATTCTACCTACTTCTCCTCCAGCTAAAACCATCCAAAATTGCCCTATTAATCCACAATTTGTCCAAAGGTTCCTCGGATCTTGTCCTTGGTCCTTCGCCTTGTGAAGAGGGTCCTCAAACAGCAGAAATTCCACTGAAAACTCTGTTTTTATAAGCCTCAGATTTTGACTGACACCTCTCGGCTAGTCACCCCATCTGGCTTACCCCACCTTTTTTAGGCGGGACCTCGATCTGACTTCACTGGTTTCTTATGAGACTTTGCAAGTCATTCTAATACATATTAAAATCTGGGTGTATTTAGTTTACTTTTTGCACCGTCATCCTGTGCTGTCCTGTTCTGATTCGCTCAGAGCTGTGTTTCAAGGATCTTCCCTTTTTTCTTTCTAGAGCATTCTCGAAGCTACAAGTTTCTTCTTTCCAACATTCGTCATGACTCGGCTTGAAAACAGGTTACATTGTAAAATCACAGATTACATTTTTAAATCACAAAGTTTATAATTTCACTTGATTATCTACTTTGTTTATTGATTTTATTATAACCACATATTTCTCATTCATCTGAAACTGGTACTTTATTTGAAAAGAACATTCTTTTTGCTCTGCTTTTCTCCCTCGTGTGTGCGTACCTCAGTGAGCCTGTGTGTTATGTCTGTGCAAGTGTGTGAGCGAGGCCTCAGACGGGCCTGTGTGTGTGTGTGTGTGTGTGTGTGTGAGCTTGCATGTGTGCGTGCTCATGCTGTGTTTACACATGGGCCCAGCCTTTCAAGGGATTGAGGCCTTCAAACCATGACTTATCGTGTTATTTTGTGTTGATCTCCTAACACATAACATGTTCTGACTTGTTCTTTCCCATAAGATTAGTCTGAGCTCCGTACTTATTTGACAGTATGTATGTATGTATGCGTGTATGTATGTATGTATGTGTGTGCGTGTATATGTAAGTGTGCGTGTGCGTATATATGTAAGTGTGCGTGTATGTGTGCGTGTATATGTACGTGTGTGTATATGTATGTACGTGTGCGTGTATATGTATGTGCGTGTGCATGTATATGTATGTGCGTGTATATGTGTGTGTGTGTGTGTATATGTGCGTGTGTGTGTATATATGTGCGTGTGTGTGTGTGTATATATGTGCGTGTGCGTGTGTATATATGTGCATGTGTGTGTGTGTATATATGTGCGTGTGCGTGTGTATATATGTGCATGTGTATATATGTATGTGTGTGCATGTGTAACGTACGTGTATGCGTGCATGTGTAACGTACGTGTATGTATGTGTAACGTGTATGTATGTACAGGTCCTTCTCAAAAAATTAGCATATTGTGATAAAGGTCATTATGTTCCATAATGTAATGATAAAAATGAAACTTTCATATATTTCAGATTCATTACACACCAACTGAAATATTTCAGGTCTTTAATTGTTTTAATACTGATGATTATGGCATACAGCTCATGAAAACCCAAAATGCCTGTCCCAAAAAATTAGCATATTTCATCCCACCAATGAAAGACAAGTGTTTTTAATACAAAAAACGCCAACCTTCAAATAATCATGTTCAGTTATGCACTCAATACTTGGTCAGGAATCCTTTTGCATGAATGACTGCTTCAATGCGGCGTGGCATGGAGGCAATCAGCCTGTGGCACTGCTGTGTTATGGAGGCCCAGGACGCTTCGATAGCGGCCTTACGCTCATCCAGAGTGTTGGGTCTTGCATCTCTCAACTGTCTCTTCACAATATCTCACAGGTTCTCTGTGGGGTTCCGGTCAGGAGACTTGGCAGGCCAATTGAGCACAGTAATACCATGGTCAGTAAACCACTTACCAGTGGTTTTGGCACTGTGAGCAGGTGCCAGGTCACGCTGAAAAATGAAATCTTCATCTCCATAAAGCTTTTCAGCAGATGGAAGCATGAAGTGCTCCAAAATCTCCTGAAAGCTAGCTGCATTGACCCTGCCCTTGATAAAACACTGGACCAACACTAGCAGCTGACATGGCTCCCCAGACCATCACTGACTGTGGGTGCTTCACACTGGACTTCTGGCATTTTGGCATTTCCTTCTCCCCAGTCTTCCTCCAGACTTTGGCACCTTGATTTCCGAATGACATGCAAAATTTGCTTTCATCCGAAAAAAGTACTTAAGACCACTGAGCAACAGTCCAGTGCTGCTTCTCTGTAGCCCAGGTCAGGAGCTTCTGCTGCTGTTTCTGGTTCAAAAGTGGCTTGACCTGGGGAATGCGGCACCTGTAGCCCATTTCCTGCACACGCCTGTGCACGGTGGCTCTGGATGTTTCTATTCCAGACTCAGTCCACAGCTTCCGCAGGTCCCCCAAGGTCTGGAATCGGCCCTTCTCCACAATCCTCCTCAGGGTCCGGTCACCTCTTCTCGTTGTACAGCGTTTTCTGCCACACTTTTCCCTTCCCACAGACTTCCCACTGAGGTGCCTTGATATAGCACTCTGGGAACAGCCTATTTGTTCAGCAATTTCTTTCTGTGTCTTACCCTCTTGCTTGAGGGTGTCAATGATGGCCTTCTGGACAGCAGTCAGGTCGGCAGTCTTACCCATGATTGCAGTTTTGAGTAAAGAACAAGGCTGGGAGCTTTTAAAAGCCTCAGGAATCTTTTGCAGGTGTTTAGAGTTACGTCGTTGATTCAGATGGTTAGGTTAATAGCTTGTTTAGAGAACCTTTTCATGATATGCTAATTTTTTGGGACAGGCATTTTGGGTTTTCATGAGCTGTATGCCATAATCATCAGTATTAAAACGATTAAAAGACCTGAAATATTTCTGTTGGTGTGCAATGAATCTGAAATTTATGAAAGGTTAATTTTTATCATTACATTATGGAAAATAATGACCTTTATCACAATATGCTAATTTTTGAGAAGGACCTGTATAAGGCTGAGCCCCCTCCACCCTACATAGAAAACTCGTTTCAGATTCTTGAACTTGAGATTTGATTATTTTAGCTATTATCCATGTCTCAGGATCATAAGTGAGTGTTAGAATGTAAATCAAGAGATTTGCCTTTAAGCTCTGCTCCTTCTTCACTAAAAGACTGGAGCAATGCCCTAATTATTGTACATGAAGCCCCATCATGTCGATCCATCTCACCCTCCATCCTACCGTCTTACTATCACAGGTGAACAAGACTCAAAGGTACTTGTGTTCAGTTTGAGATGCTTGTCTCCAGCAGTGGCAGCTCATTGGGATACCACCTTCAGTATTTCTACATCTGACTCTGAACACAGATGGTACCACTCTAAAGTTAAGCAAGAAAAACAAGAACTTGCCCAGATGTTCTAGTTTTGAAACGAAAGATAAATTTACTGAGTGCCAAATGGATCTTTGTATGTTCTGTACATACAAATGATGTACATGATCTTTGTACGTCTTGTTTCTAAACATAACGTCCCAGTGGCTTTCAATCCGCAAAAAACATTAGGGCAAAGACTGGTCCATCCCAAAGATCTAGTCCCCCAGCACAAAGAGTAATATTGTGTATGCTGTTCAGTGTCATGGCAGTGATGAGTCATACATCATAGAGCCACAGGTGGACTACAGGAAGATCAGCCCCCCCCCCCCCCCCCCCCCCCCCCCCCCCCCCCCGCCCAATTCCATCAACATCAAGGGTTCTAAGCTGGACACTGTGGACTGCTACAAGTACCTGCGAGTCCACCTAGAACGAACTGGACAGCTAACACCGACACCCTCTACTAGAAAGGCAGAGTAACCTTTTTCTTCTGAAGAGACTCGGGTCCTTTAACTGCAGGACCATGCTGCAGATGTTTTACCACTCGGTGGTCTCCAATGTCTTCTACGCTCTGGTGTGCTGAAGCAGCAGGGTGAAGAATGTTGATGCCAACAGACTTGATAGACTCATCAAGAGAGCTGGCTCAGTTCTGGGAGTGGACCTGCAATCTCTGACAGAGGTGTCTGAGCAAAGGATGCTGAGGAGACTGTTCAAAATCCTGAACATGTCACACCCCCTCTATGCCATACTGGACTGTTAACACGTCAACTTCAGTCATAGACTGAGACCACCGAGGTGCTCCACAGAATGCCACAGGAAGTCCTTCCTCTCTGTGGCTATCAAACTTTTCAAATCATCCCCCTTTCTACACGGAAGACAATAAAATTAACCCTGCACTACAATAAACACTTTAATGTTTCTGCCTGCACCTGACTTGTTTTAGATCTTTGTTGGTATTTGTACCCATCCATCCATCCATTATCATTTACCCACTTCTTCCATTTTGGGTCACGGGGGTTGCCGGTGTCCATGTCCGGCAATCACTGTGCGAGGGGCGGGGTACACCCTGGACGGGTCGCAAGTCCATCACAGGGACACATAGAGACAAACGACACCAACAACCATTCACTCTCTCATTCACACCTAGGGACAATTTTAGAGTTACCAATCAGCCTAACATGCATGTTTTTGGTCTGTGGGAGGAAAGCGGAGCACCCGGAGAAAACCCACGCATGCACGGAGAGAACATGCAAACTCCACGCAGAAAGGCCCCAAGACTGGGATTTGAACCGGGGACCTGCACGCTGAGAGGCAGCAGCTCTACCAGTTGCGCCACCGTGCTGCCCTGATATTTTTATTTTCTATTTTTATATTCTGTTATTTTTATACTCTTTTGTTTTAATATTCTGTTTTTTTTTTGTTTTGTTTTTTTTATATCTTGTGTGATTCCTTATGTATGTTCCTTCGTATTTAAACTGTGGCACAACAATTTCCTGCAGGACCAATAAAGTTATATCTTATCAGAGAAACTAAACAGCCCCTGGCCCAAAGGATGGCCCAGCACAGAAGAGCAACATCATCAGGCCAGGACTCTGGGTCTACACTCATCTCAAGGCCATGGGTCACTCTTTCAGGGATGAAGATGTTCACATCCTGGACAGAGAAGAACGATGGTTTGAGAGAGGAGTAAAGGAGGCCATCCTTGTGAAAATAAATCGTCCATCATTAAACAGGGGTGGAGGCCTCCGGTTCAACTGTCCCCCTCTTACAATGCTGTTGTTTCTAGTATCACTCGGCTCCCTGTGAATAGCAAGTGGCCATCAGGCCACTAACGATCAGTTGTTAGGCTGATGGTCCTCCCTTATCATGTGAACAGCTAGTTCTTGATGCCAACAACAAACTGGTTGATTTACTGAGAAGGTGCTATTCATAAAACTGACTGTATTGCACCTTCCCAGACTGAAGAAGTCTTTTGGATAAAAGACAAAACATTTCAAGTTTTTATTATTTTTTTTCATTATTCTGTCCAGAGGACCTGGCTTAACTTTGTTAATTTTTGTTTGTTTGTAGTTCAGAGGATGAATTTTGGTCTCGTTTCTTGTGGGAAGTGTTCACACCTTGTGGTGGTGGAGCTTTTTCTGCTCCTGAAAGGTTTCCTTTATACCCTCTCCTGTTGTACGAAATTCATTCGACCTTTATTTATACAGATTAGTCCCAGTTAGATTAGAAATATTTAAAGTTTCCTTTTCCTCTTTTTGTCTTTAGTTCACTTCAAGCCACATGAGCACCAACAATTTGACCACATCGGTTCAGTCCATACCAGACTATGTCTACTCACAGCTTTCCAACCCTCAGGCCACCTCACCCGAGACCAAGAAGCTCCACCAGGACATCTGCAGTCTGTCTCAGAGGGGTAAGCCTTTCTATGTTTGATTTTCATGTTGGTGTAACACCAGGTGAATGTCAGAGGTTTCCATGTTCTTACCGAAGGCAGGTTAAGTGCTCTGGGACTGTTTCTTACCCACATCTCTTCATTCTCCTTCTGCTGAAAACATCCACCAGTGTTTCTTTAACTCACTGTGTGGTGTGTAGAGATCCAACTACATTTACCAAAGGTGCCATGCATGGTCAGCTTATGAGACAAACTGAAGATGTGTTAGACTGAGCATACTTTCAGCAGACTAATCTCAGCTCACATTCATCTATCAATCCAATAAAATGTTCTAATTTCAACATTTTTGGATTAAAAATTAAAGTTGACTGTTTAATGCCTTCTGCAAAAGTTGGAAGGTCAAAGATGGAAGGTCCTCAGGCTGTTACTGCAAGTTAACAATCAGGCCTAAAACATTTGACTATTATGCATTGAATATCGATTGTTTTAGATGGATCATCCCTGTTTTGCATGTGTAAAGTTAGTTTCTGGGAATTCAACAGAGGGCTAGCTTGAAACACATCAATAAGGTGCTATTTATAAGACAGTTCTTGGTGGCAGACCTCAGACTGATTGTCTTTCAGATGAAAAACGAAACGTTTCTTCCAAAAAATAACTGTCCAGATGACCCGATTTAACCTTTTTGTGATTTATTTACCTGGATGATTGAGGTTCTGTGCTTTTCTGTTGGCAAAACATCTCATGAACTAGAGGACAGATTGGAATGAAACTCTCAAAGTAATTATTGGATGAGCATCTACAACTTATTCTAGTTTAAAATGGTCACCACAGCTCATCAACTTTAGCCAACACAAACTGTGTAAACTGAGTTTTACAGATACTGAGCTAAAAGCAGGTGTTGTAGTAGCTCAGTCTCATCCAACATACACTTTGAGTTCCAGTAGGCCAGTAGATCAGATTATTGGAATGTTGGGCATCATTTATACACTTTATACACTTATACAAAATCTACAGACTAAAAGCCAGATGTAATTTAAATGTTGCAGGGTGTGGTTTAAATGTTCTGCATGTTGCAGTTCACACATCCCTGAAGTCCATTCATGAGGTACTGACCTTGGAGAGAGAGAGACTGAAGCAGGCCTGGGCCGGGCCAGACCTGAGGCAGAACACCTCCCAGCAGTTTGCTACGCTCTGCACCACCATGTCTGAGGTAACACACAAATGACGGACCTGACACTGAGCTGTACCGGGATGGCTGCCTTTAAGGAGGGAGAGCAGGTGACTGTCAGGCAGAGGGTTGGCAGTTTGATTCCAGCTTCCTCCATTAGATGTTCAGACATATTTGATCAAAACAACGTTTGTGTTTGGATCGTGGTCATTAAGAAAAGCTGTTCCTCTGCAGTTAATTTCTCTACAAATCAGTTCCTGTTCCACCCTGTCCATTTATTTTCAGCAGGTAGTTAAGTGTCAGCCTGTAGAGGTGTGTGAGAAACGGTTCAGCAGGTTTGGGCTGTTTGAACACACCTAAATTGAGACACAAAAGGATTGTCCCTCACTGAAACAGACTTTTCTTCTGTCATGTTCCTGCACGTTTGAATCCTCCGTCCTCAGCTGTTGGAACTTTGGGCCTTAAATTAGATATCTGGCTTTTTGGAATAAATTTCTGACCCATATAAAGACTGAGACACTAATTTGAGGACTTAAATGTTCTGAAAACGTTAAATTTTATCATAAATGGTAAATGGACTGTACTTGTATAGCACCTTTCTATCTTATTTCAAGATACTCAGAGCTTTACAATACAATTTGTGCCTCGTTTACCCATTCATACAGCACTCTACTAGATCTCTACAAAGCTAATTGAACAAATCATTCTAAAGAGACTAATCAGTGCTTTAGATCTCATTCATACACTAATGGGACACACATCAGAGGCAATGAGGGGTTCAGTGTCTTGCCCAGGGACACTTGGGCATGTGACTGCTGGTGGATTCGAACTCCCAACTCTTGCATTGGAGAACGACTGCTCTAACCACTCAGCCACAGCCGCCCCATGATGAAGATTAAGACAGTTCAGATTATTGCAGATATCTGATACACATTTATTTTTCCACCATCCATTATCTTTTACCCGCTTCTTCCATTTTGGGTCACGGGGATCACTGGTGCCCATATCTAGCTTTCACTGTGCAAGAGGCGGGGGACACCACAGGTCTCCAGTCCATGACAGGGAGACATAGAGACAAACAAGACAAGCAACCATTCACACTCTCACTCACACCTAGGGACAACTTAGAGTTACAAATACATGTTTTTGATCTGTGGGAGGAAACCGAAGTACCTGAAAACACATGCAGCATGAAGAGAACATGCAAACTCCACTCAGAAAGACCCTGGGCTGGGATGTGAACTGCTGACTTTCTCACTGAGAGGCAACAGCTCTACCAACTGTGCCACTGTGCTGCCTACAATGAGTTGAATAAGTTAAAAACAAAAATCTTTGCATGTTGAAGCCACAACACAACTTTTGTCACTGCCAAAACTTAACAAAACTTAAAAGTAAAAATATCAAAATACAGGAGTGTACGTATACAGGTAGCAGTGTTTCCCCTAGATAACTTGCCATGGTGAGGCACTCATTTCGTCCGTGATTTTTTTTAATTTATTTTTTACCAGGAGGGAGGGGGCAGAGACACATGAGCTGTGTTCTGTTTGCACTAGCAGTTTTCGAGCAGGAGGTGGTGGGCTGTCAGTGTGAAGGAAGAGGTAGCGTGAGCGCTACCTTTAACTTTTTAGCTAGCTTGCATGTATTGCGTTACACCAGTGGTGTATGGGGGAATTTCCTTGACATAAGTCAACTTATGTCAGCGAAATTCCCCCATAGTGGTGCCGACAGGTGGGCGTGGGGGTGCTCACAGTTTGGTTTGGTAGGCGGTGCGGTCGGTTCTGTTAACGGGGAAGACTCCCCGCTTGTATAATGGTAGGGGAAACACTGGGTAGATATATCCTGATGCATGCTCATGCATGCATGCATGCTGGATAGATATTTTATTGTCTGACATATTTACAGGTGTCTGTAGATAAAAGTATGTTTCCTCCTGATGTGTTCAGCATCTCTAGTATGATTCTTCAGTAGTGAAGTTTTACCAAAGTTTCCATTGTGTTATAAGATTTTGGAGCATGAACGCAGCAGCTTATAGTTGTCCCTTGTCTTGTAGCTAACCTTCTCAAGACGCCACTAAATTATATATGAACGTCACATGATTTCATGCAGGGCTTTGTACACATAGAGGTCATCTGCTGCTGGTGGTTTCCTCCTGCTTTTGGATGTGGTTTTGATTTGGGATTTTTTTCAGGCATGTGTTGATTTTGTTATGTTCTGTATGGATCAGAGAGCTGGAGGTTTAATGGATTTGTCTAAATGAGGGATGGCTGTGGCTGAGTGGTTAGAACAGCTGTCCTACAATGCAAGATTTGGGGGTTTGATTCCACCAGCAGTTGCATGCTGAAGTGTCCCTGGGCAAACACTGAACCCAGCATTGTCTTTGATGTGTTCCCATCGGTGTATGACTGTGACAAAGCATTGATTATTATTTGTACAGATATAGTAGAGTGCTGTATGAATGGGTAAATGAAGTGGGATTGTGTTGTAAATCACATTAAGTATCTTGATAAGATAGAAAGGCACTTTATAAGCACAGCCCATTTACCACTGGAATGGGCTAAACTACGGAATGTGCTACTTAACAAGCGGTTACTCAGGCACAGACATGGGCAACTTGAGGCCCGGGGGCCAAAAGTGGCCCTTAAACAATTTCCATCAGGCCTCCAATATCCTTAAAAAAATCATAACTTTTAAAATAAAGATAAATTAAAAACCAGCAATTTATCAATGAGACTTGAGGAAATTTAAATTAAACAACTTGTTCAAAACTTTCTACAAAACATTTTATAACTCATTGTTTCCAGAACAAGACAGAAACTTAGACTTAGAAACACAAATACAAACGTTTTTTGCATATTTCTGATAACATGTATAACATGTTACGATTACATGTTTAATATATTGTGACGATCTCAGCTTATTTTCATTCAAGTTGTCACGATCGGGTTATGGTTGAGACCCAAATGTAAACAGAACTGCACTGAAGTCAAAAAGTGTTTAATTTACAAAAAGACAAAACCCGGTGCTGACAAGGCAGCAATACTACTCAAAAGACGCTTTACACCTGCACCAAGTTTGAAGTGGTTGGCTTTTTCCTGAAAGAAATTATATAAAAAAAAAATTGATCTCTCGGATGGATGGATGGATTGACGGGTGCGTTTCTGTTTGTAGCTTGGCATCGTAAGATCGGATCGGGGTGAGCCTGGTACAGTTGTAAAGACCTAGGTGATACGAATCCAACGTGCCCTCCCTCATCTGTGTACCCGCTTCCTACGTAACACACAACAAAAAAGAGTGCCTTACTCAGTCACCCTTACGTTTAGCATGACTGAACCTGATTCTCATATGACAGGATGTGCGGGTCTGAGCAGCCCCCACCATCCTAATGAGGCCTACACTGTAATAAGATCAAAGGGCGAGTTTAAGGTCAGATCTCGGCTTCCGAGGCATGTAGAAAGATTAAACGAACACCGACGGATTCGTCTTGATCTCAAAAACAACATATGTAGAATTAGTGCACGAATGTGCACGTTCAAGGGATTAAAAGACCAATTATGACCTACAGGTCCTTCTCAAAAAATTAGCATATTGTACTAAAGGTCATTATTTTCCATAATGTAATAAGAAAAATGAAACTTTCATATATTTCAGATTCATTGCACACGAACTGAAATATTTCAGGTCTTTAATTGTTTTAATACTGATGATTATGGCATACAGCTCATGAAAACCCAAAATGCCTGTCCCAAAAAATTAGCATTTCATTAAAAGGTTCTTTAAACAAGATATTAACCTAACCATCTGAATCAACAACGTAACTCTAAACACCTGCAAAAGATTCCTGAGGCTTTTAAAAACTCCCAGCCTTGTTCATTACTCAAAGCCACAATCATGGGTAAGACTGCTGCCCTAACTGCTGTCCAGAAAACTATCATTGACACCCTCAAGCAAGAGGGTAAGACACAGAAAGAAACT
>NC_056512.1:1939613-1949493 GCF_014905685.2 Nematolebias whitei
CCTGGGCTACAGAGAAGCAGCACTGGACTGTTGCTCAGTGGTCCAAAGTACTTTTTTGGATGAAAGCAAATTTTGCATGTCATTCGGAAATCAAGGAGCCAGAGTCTGGAGGAAGACTGGGGAGAAGGAAATGCCAAAATGCCAGAAGTCCAGTGTGAAGCACCCACAGTCAGTGATGGTCTGGGGTGCCATGTCAGCTGCTGGTGTTGGTCCACAGTGTTTTATCAAGGGCATGATCAATGCAGCTAGCTATCAGGAGATTTTGGAGCACTTCATGCTTCCATCTGCTGAAAAGCTTTATGGAGATGAAGGTTTAATTTTTTAGCACGACCTGGCACCTACTCAAAGTGCCAAAACCACTGGTAAATGGTTTACTGACCATGGTATTACTGTACTCAATTGGCCTGCAAACTCTCCTGACCTGAACCCCATAGAGAACCTGTGGGATATTGTGAAGAGAAAGTCGAGAGACACAAGACCCAACACTCTGGATGAGCTTAAGGCTGCTATCGAAGTATCCTGGGCCTCCATAACACCTCAGCAGTGCCACAGGCTGATTGCCTCCTTGCCACGCCACACTGAAGCAGTCATTCATGCAAAAGGATTCCCGACCAAGTATTGAGTGCATAACTGAACATTATTTGAAGGTTGCCGTTTTTTGTATTAAAATCTCTTGTCTTTCATTGGTGGGATGAAATATGCTAATTTTTTGGGACAGGCATTTTGGGTTTTCATGAGCTGTATGTCATAATCTTCAGTATTAAAACAATTAAAGGCCTGAACTATTTCAGTTGGTGTGCAATGAATCTGAAATGTATGAAAGTTTCATTTTTATCATTACATTATGGAAAATAATGACCTTTATCACATTATGCAAATTTTTTGAGAAGTACCTGTACATGTATCTTTTACAAAAGTAAATAAATAAGAAATGTTTCATATCAATAAATAATTAAACAAGATAGATAGATATGTTATTTATAATTAAATGCTTTCATAAAATGTTTTCTTTTTACTAATTTTATTTATTTATCTGAACTTTTACCATTTGTTTTAAAACTGTAGTTATAACAGTTGTCAAATTTTACAAAGTTGTCTCAAATATAAAGTAAAATTTCGGTTTGAAACTGACTTCCTTTTACAAGGAGGTCGAAGCCGGGTTCAGCAGCGGGGAGGTCTGAGCCGGGTTCTGCCACCGGGAGGTCGGAGCCGAGTTCTGCCGCCGGGAGGTCGGAGCCGGGTTCAGCCTCAGAGGGGTCGGAGCTGGGTTCAGCCGCAGAGGGGTCGGAGCTGGGTTCTGAAGCTGAGGGCTCTTTGCTTGAGTCTGCAGCCAGCGCGTCTGGTGAGGGATCTGCAGCCGACGAGTCCGGCGATGGGTCTGCAGCCAGCGAGTCCGGCGTGGGGTCTGCAGCCAGCGAGTCCGGCCTGGGGTCTGCAGCCGGCGAGTCCGGCGTGGGGTCTGCAGCCGGCGAGTCCGGCGTGGGGTCTGCAGCCAGCGAGTCCGGCGTGGGGTCTGCAGCCGGCGAGTCCGGCGGGAGGTCTGCAGGTGGCAAGATCAGTCCATTTGCCACTGAGGGGTGCTTGGGATGACTGGACGGCGGGGCAGTCTGCAGGAAAAGAGAATGTAGCACACATCTCTCATTCTAAGCTTGGGGAAAAAAGTTCAAACACCCCAGGTTCTTAGCCTTCTAGTTCCAACCGGGCAACTAGAAGGCTAAGTGACCTGAGGCTTAGTGAACTAAGCCTCAGGTCAAAATCTGGCCTTGAGGGCCTGCCTGGAACAAGAACTGTATTTCATTGATTTGAGTCCAGAAACACAAGATTAAGTTCATCCAGAGACTTTCTAAGTGTCCTGCACTGATCAATTGAAAGAACACTATCTTTTTATTATCATTACTATTTTACAAATGTTTGATAATCAAAGTGTGTTTAGTTCAAACCATTTTTAAATGTTGAAGTGAACTACTCATTTAAATCAACTGTGAAACAGTATTAGTGATTTTTAATCCTCATTCAAAGTAGAAATCAAATTAGTATGTGTTACGGAGTAATTCATGCATTTTCTGATCTTCTGTTTGAAATGAGCACATTGTAAAGTTGGTCAAAGGTCGAAAACAAGTTGTTGGAACGAACTGTCATGTTTTAAATCCTCTCAGACTGTCATGAACCAGAGGCCGGATCGCAAACAACAACAACAACCACTGAGAGGGTTAAAAGATTTATTGTGAAATAAAGTAAAACTCTGGAGTAGGTCCGGTTCTGGGCTGGTTCCGATCCTCTGATTGGTAGTTCGTGATTGGGTAGTGTTGTAGTGGCGGGCTGCCAGTAGAAGTTGAACTGATGTTAAGGTCCACTGGAACGGAGTCCAACAGGCTTGCAACTAAAAGTTAAAGGTTAGTAGATGCAGGGGGAAAGAGACTAATTGGGGAAATGAATCTGTGGGAATCAGATTCAGGGGTAAGGATAAGTCCGTGATACAGAATGAGCTTGACCTTTAATCCGTGATCCAAAAAACAGAAGGGAAAGGCAGAGTTCATACCGTGAAGTCAGTTGTTCAGCAGAAGTATCCAGTACGTGATCCAAAAAGAGAGTCAAAAAACAAGAGCATGAGTCGGTACCTGATCAGATGAGCAAAAGCAGACGAGGGCTGAGGCAAAAGCGTGGTCGTGGTCAAGGCAAGGGTCATGAACGTGATGAGTCAATCAATGGAATGCTGGAAAGTCTACTGCTGATGAGACAGGATAGAGAATCTGGCCCAGACTGAGAGGAATGAGTGAGCTTAAGTACTGACTGGACCAGGTGGTGGAGCTGTGGGATAATGAGCGGTGACAGGTGACATGAGTTGAGTGATTACTGAGTGTGCAGCATGACAGAGGAGCTGACAGAGAGCAGAACTATGACACAGACGTAATATAGACAAGCTGGCACCTGTTTTCACCCAACTCGTCCAAACATTTCTCTAGCCTGTCTCTAAAACATTTTCAATCTGTTCCAAAACATTTTCTGTTTTTCTGACTTCTAGTGACCTCTTACGTCACAAAAACACACCCCTGTCTGGTCGATTTTGACCAATCAGGAACCTCCCAAATGAACCGGAAATAGAACTCTTTAAATGTCGGTACTTCCTAGTTCAAACCGGCTTCAGTCGTTTGCAGCTCCAGTGCTGGGGAGAACAGAAGTCCAGACATGATCCAGAGCTCTTCCGAGTCTTGTGGGAATTATGCAATCTTCCACATCTGAGTGGAACTTCTGAAGGACTCCACTCATGTGAAGTCCACTCGTGAGGTGAACTGTTGTTGATGAAGTCCCGCCACTACTCCGGACGGTTCTCTGCCATCCTACGGAGATGCTGGACCGGTAGCGTTAACTGGAGCTCCGTATCCGCTGATTCATCGTCAGAGAGGTAATGAGTCGAGTTTACTACCGAGCGTACCGAGGAAAGCTGGGTTCGAATGGAGGGTGCCGTTCTGTTCAACACTTTCACTCACACACACCATCTCCCTCCCTCTAAACTTCATCTTTCCATCTTTAAACTCTTCTATCTGCTAGAAATCATTCCAGATATTTTTAGAAATGTCTGTTGTACAGCTGGAAGCAAGGGAAACCATCGCCGTATGGTTTTCTAATTGTAAACTGATTAACTAAGCCATGTTGTTATTTTTCAATTTGCCAAATTAATGTAAATGTTTGATGTTAAACTTGATTCTGTTAATAAATGACCACGTTCATTTTGATGGGTCAAAGAAAATTAACGTCTCACGTTACATTTTTAATTATTCAATGCACGACATTATTCAGTCCAGAAAAATGAATGAATCCGTTTAATTTATGAATATATCACAGAATATGTTCATCTACAGTCTGCAGGAAAAGAGAATGTAGCACACGTCTCTCATTCCAAGCTTGGGGAAAAAAGTTCAAACACCCCCGGTTCTTAGCCTTCTAGTTCCAACCGGGCAAACACGAAACACGTTAACAAAGTCCTCAGTGGCCACCAACCTTTTCCACAGATCCTTGGGGGTGGCTCTGGTGTCCAGATAATTACGTGTTATCCTGCGGAGTTGCTCACGTTCATACTGGCGCTTGGAGCAGAACGAAGAACCTGCTGGGTCTGGTCCGGTCATTCTGACACAATCCTCAATGTTTAGACCCATATGCAGGCAGGCGAGCAAGGCATGAGTTTAAAATAAAAATAATTTATTTTAAACAACAAAACAAAAAGGCTGACGTAGCAGCAAAAAACTTACAAACGAAGATCAGGCAGGCAAACAGGACTGGTTCAGATTCACAGATTCAGGCAGATAATCAGACAACATGAACAGAGGAGGACTGCGATGTCTGTACAAGACAGAACAATGACCGGATGAAGAGTGGAGGAGAGAAAGGCTTTTTATAAGACAGATGGAGAGTGGGTAATGAGAGCACCTGGGCAAGTGGCTGATGAGATAGGTGTGAATGATTAAGACTGAAGAGACTGGAGAGGCAGACTGAGGAGCGAGTGGAAAGTGACAGAAAACAGAATCAGAAACAGAATCACACAAAATTATGAAGAGCAGAATGACACAAACACAATAAGCAGAAAAGGGGAAGACAGAAATACAAGACAGCTAGGGGACAGACTGTGACACAAGGGCGATTTCTTCCAGGGCTCTGGAGGAGCGAATTCACTCGCCATTCCTCAAGAGGTCTTCGGACAGAAATGGTGAGCGACCCCTGATATATTGTTCAAATGCTAAATTTTATACAGAATAGCAGCCATTTTTCTAGTAATAAGTAAAGAGGTTAGATTAAGAGAGTACTGTCCTGTTTCCAGCGTTCTTGAAAAGTTACCATATGAACTGTGTGTTGTTAATGTTTATTGTAACAGCTTGGTTAGAAGTCTTGTTGGCTCATTGGACAATCTTAGGGGTTTGGGGGTCTTAATATGTTTTGGGGCTCCAAATGCATAACAGTTTACCCCAGGAATAGAAGGTTGCTCTTTAGTGGACCACCTATGCTCCAGGACTCATGACTCCCTAACTCAACTCATCGGAGCTAGGAAACCATCACCTTAGTGGACTTCTAATCCTTTGAACATCCAATTTGGCCAACAGGATTCTCCCTGGAACCATGTATGGGCTATTTATCATTGATTTTATTGTATAATTGAATGTAATCAATTTGGAGTGTGCTAATAATGCTGTTCCCCTGCAAATCATTAATTAAAGCTAAACAGAAATTGTAAAACTCTGGACTATCATTTCATCACTTTGTGCTCATGGATTTGAGAAGCTTGGTTCAATTCTAACAAAACAGGAGGTTTTTAAAGGTATATCAGCTTTGAGTAAAAAACATCATGGAATCTAAAAAAGTTAAATCTGGTCCTCTGGACATGCAAAAAAACAAAACAAAGCAAATCAAGAAAAAAATGTAGAAACGTTTCGTCTCTCATCCAAGAGACTTCCTCAGTCTGAGGAGCTGTATTCAGCTCAGTCTCTTAAATAGCACCGTCTCAGAGTGGATCAACCAGTTTTGCTGCTGAAAACCAAAACAAGCTGATCACATGCTCAAGAAGGACCATCAGCCTAACAATGGATCATTAGCACACTGATGGCTGTTTACTGTTCACAGAGGGCTGAGTGATACTAGCAATCACAGCATGCCATTAGTTGGCAGCTCAGAACACCACATACAGAACACCATGGACTTTGTGGATAAGGTGAGGGATGTCATCATGGAGACTGATGAAACAATGGTCTCTTTTGATGTCACATCACTCTTTACGTGCATTCCTGTTGATGATGCAGTAGAGGTGGTCAGTTTAAAATTAAAATCAGACACCACTCTGAGCAGCAGGACCACGCTTTCCACAGAACAACTGTGTCAACTCTTGAAACTGTGCCTGCAGTCAACCTACTTCACATATGGGGAGCAATATTATAGGCAGAAACATGGGTGTGCTATGGGGTCTCCAGTTTCTCCTATTGTTGCCAACCTGTACATGGAGGAGGTAGAAAAGAGAGCCTTGACGTCCTTTTCAGGGACACCACCAAGTCATTGGTTCAGGTATGTTGACGACACCTGGGTTAAAATCAAATCTCAGGAAGTCCAACATTTTACTGACCACATCAACTCTGTGGATAAATACATCAAGTTCACACGAGAAGATGTAAAAAAATGGCAGGTTGGCTTTCTTGGACTGTGAGGTCTCAGTCTCTGATAGAGGACATTTGCAAACTGAGGTGTACCGCAAACCCACCCACACAGACCAGTATTTGCAGTTTGACTCCCATCACCCTTTGGAGCACAAGTTAGGAGTCATCAGGACTCTGTATCACAGAGCAGACAGCGTCCCCACTAGCTCAGGAGCCAGGCAGAAGGAGAAATCCCACACAAGACAGGCTCTAGAGCAATTTGGATATCCTAACTGGGCCTTTCTGAAAGCAGAGAAGAAACCCCAACAGGACTCCAGTCAGCCAACAGGTGAAAAGGAGGAACCCAGACCCAGACCAGTGGTCATTACTTATGTTGAGGGAGTATCAGAGAAACTGAGACGTTTATTTTCTAAACATAACGTCCCAGTGGCTTTTAAACCCCAAAATACATTACGGCAAAGACTGGTTCATCCCAAAGATCCAGTCCCCCGGCACAAACAGAGTAATGTTGTGTATGTTGTTCAATGTCAGGAGGGCTGTGATCAGTCTTACATCGGGGAAGCAAAACAGCCACTGGCCGAAAGGATTGCCCAGCACAGAAGATCAACATCATCAGGCCAGGACTCTGCGGGCTTCACTCATCTCCAAGCCAGCGGTCACTCTTTCAGGGATGAAGATGTTCACATCCTGGACAGAGAGGAACGATGGTTTGAGAGAGGAGTAAAGGAGGCCATCTTTGTGAAAAGAAATCGTCCATCGTTAAAAAGGGGTGGAGGCCTCCGGGTTCAACTGTCCCCCTCTTACAATGCAGTGATTGCTAGTATCACTCAGCCCTCTGTGAATAGTAAACAGCCATCAGGTGCTAATGATCCATTGTTAGGCCGATGGTCCTTCTTGACCATGTGATCAGCTGGTTTTGGTTGTCAGCAGCAAAACTGGTTGATCCACTCTGAGAAGGTGCTATTTAAGAGACTGAGCTGAATACAGCTCCTCAGACTGAGGAAGTCTCTTGGATGAGAGACGAAACGTTTCTACATTTTTTGTTGATTTGCTTTGTTTTGTTTTTTTGAATGTCCAGAGGACCAGATTTAACTTTTTTAGATTTTTCTACCTGGATTATTGAGCATGCATCAGGAAACATCCTGGAATCTTATGCCTAGATTCTAAAAATTACCAGATCAGTAACAATAGCCGTTCTACAACCGAAGGTGAACGATCGTGGAATGTGAGTTTCCCTGTGGATGACGATCCAACTCCAGCTGCTAAGTTGGGCTAATCATGGGGTGAGATAAGGGTGTGACTCATAGATGGAGGTTAACAAATCTGGGTGAGTCACCTCCACACAGCCTTAAATAGAGCTAAACTAGGGTAATTATGGGTAATACTCAAATGCTAAGATTTGGTTCATGATGCCTCTTGGAGGACAGGCTGCAGTGGGGTAAGCCGTAACTCACATGGTAACTCCGCTTGGTAAAAAAACACACTTAATGCGGCCCTGCCTGAGAGGCAGGAAAGCTCAGTGTACTAAGGATAGTCACTTAATTAACCCAAATACATAGCACCTGGAGAGTCATTAACAGGACTGGAGCATGGAGTCATAAACTATGTGTACAGAAACAGAACTGGGGCAGAGCCTTACACACATGACTTGCAAAGCTTTTTTTTTTTAAGCCATGCACTTTTTTGGTGCCCACATTGTACCCACCTCAGCTCATTTTGTGCCTAATTTAGAAGCATCCCCACCTTTTAAATGAGAGAAACGTGGTGCAGTTTTTAGTTCTTGACATGTTTTCTGTTAGGAGTGTTCATGTACAACTCCAGAGCTCTCCAGAGTGGTTGGAGACACCCCCAAACTTTGTAGCTGTGGTCAAAACTCAAGTCACAACTTTGATACACATGAAGCACATGAAAACCCAAACCAGTATTTTGAAGTTTTGGAAACCCCCTCTCTCCCTTCTGAATGTGTCTCCTAGCATTCAGCTAGGGGCATCCAAGCTAGCTCCTAGAGCCTACTAGCTAGCTCTACTAGGATGCTAGTAGAATGTGAGATCCTACTTTACAAAAAAAAAAAAAAAAACAGCACCAGTGCTGTTGTTTTTTTTTTAAGTCCAAAAGAAAGTTAAAACTAAGCAAATGGACTTCTGTACTATAGCTGAAGAAGTTTCACTTCCCATTCGGTAGGCTTTATCATATCAAAACTGTAGAGTTCTGAACTTTAACTGCATGAGAGGCTTCATCATGTTTCTTGGATTCACCTGCAAAACTGACTGGATCTGCTCGCACTGCAGAACAGAGTCATTAGGGTCTTGTTACCTTGGCTCACAGAGGTTTGGGTCACATAATAAAGGTTTGAATTAGAGTGAAACTGGCTGGGATATGGGCCTAACTGCTCTGTAGGTTTTAGAACGCTGCAATCCGAGACTTCCTCCTCTGTTTAAAGTTTTGGTTTTTTTCTGTTTGACATGAATGTCTTCCTTCACTCTCCTCTCAAACCATCTATCTTCCTTGTCCAAAATCTGGACACGTTGGTCGTAGAGTGTTTTGTCCTGGTTACCATGACACAGAACTACACATGAAACCTTGAAGAGGGACCCAACCCACACTGACAAAAAGATCAGACTACCTCCAACAACTTGGGTGGGAGAAAAAAAGAGTAATTGTGTTGTTTCAAGTGCATTAAAAGTAGAAACTAAAACTTTTAAATGAATTCTAAATTCAACAGGCAGCCAATGAAGAGAAGATGAAACCAATGCGACGTGAGACCTTCTATTAGTTCCTATTAAAAGCCTCACAGCAGTGTTGTGGACCAACTGGAGACGAGCGAAGGCAGATTTGTTAAAAACAAATAAGAGAATTACAATAATCTAAATGAGAAGAGATAAAAACATGAATAATTTCTAGGTCAGATCTGGACAGCACTGCTTCCGATTTAGAAACATTTCTCAGATGACAAAAGCAGGGTTTTTACCAGAAGCTTTGGTGAATGTTTTTCCAACAACATTGACTGGTCAAACAGCACAAAGGTTTCTGAGGCTCTGCTGAGAAGAGTGGCCCAGAGAACCGAGCTGTTGCTTGATCCAAGGAACTTTCTGTTCAGGAGTGATGGTCAGAGTTTCAGTCTTGCTAGAATTTCACTGAAGGAAGTTGTTAGCTAACCATGCCTTAATATGGGAAACACAATTTACTAATTCAGCAAACTTGTGTAATTTGGTCATAGAAGGAACAGTACAGTTGAATGTCATCCGCATAGAAATGGTAAGACACATTACTGAAGCTGCTGATCAGTGTTGTAATGTAACAAAGTAGAAATACTTTGTTACTGTACTTAAGTAGAATTCTGACATATTTTTACTTCGTTATTTACATTTCTAGCGACTTTCACTTTTACTTCACTACATTTCCTCAATAAAATGTGTAGTTTAACTTAGTTACTAGTTACTACAATTTAAAATTAGAAGAAATCTGATTGTGCAATTGTTCTCCCAGTCTGTGACATTTTGCAGCCACTTCTCTCTCCCTCACTGACACTCTCAATCCCAAACCCAGTCTCTCCCCCGCTGCTTGTGTGAAAATTGCAGCTCCCACTGTGAACAAGCTAGATGTACAAACCGGATTCCAAAAAAGTTGGGACACTAAACAAATTGTGAATAAAACCTGAATGCAATGATTTGGAGATGGCAAATGTCAATATTTTATTTGTAATATAACATAGATGACAGATCAAAAGTTTAATCTGAGTAAATGTA
>NC_056512.1:1969493-1995267 GCF_014905685.2 Nematolebias whitei
TTATCCTCTACCGTAGCATTAGGATAAGCTCTCAATCTGAAATCCAGATCTTTGAGATACGCTTTTGTTCCTGCTGACCCCATAGGGCCGGGAACGAAACGTTGTACATATTTTGAGACTTTCTGCAAATCATCCATTGAAGGAGACTGTATCAACGGTCTCACCTGCGTGATTGGTGCAGATTGGTCAAGTCCTGCTCCTACCGCCCATGGTGGGGGTGGCTGGTAAGGAGGAAGAGGTACATATCGGTGCAGGTCTGTCCCTACCGCCCATGGTGGTGGGGGTGGGGGCATGGTGTCAGGAGGAAGAGGTACATATTGGTGCAGTTCTGTCCCTACCGCCCATGGTGGGGGTGGGGGTAACGGTTTGTTGTCAGGAGGAAGAGGTGCAACAGCATCTGACTGGAGAGTTTGTGGCTGTCTCGGACCCTTAGACTGTTCGTCTTTGAGTCTTAGACCAGGCCGCCCCATATCAGAAATCAGGTTTATAGCTGTAGCTAAATTCTCCTCACAAGCTTTCAGGTCCTCCTGTGATGTCTGATATTTTTTTACTAAAGTCAGCCATCGTCGGAGTGATTCCGTCTTGTCTGCTTTGCAAGCGTCCAGCTCCTTCAAGGCGGTCTGTAACTGTGCTTTTAGCACGTCGTTATCTAAACGCGAGGCTTGGTACGCTTGTTCTCTATCCCTAATCCTCCCCTCATATGATTGAGCCTGTTTTAACAGCTCAGTCTTTGAGTGGTCACTTGCTTCCGATAGTGATGCTTCAAGTACTTGTAGTTTGCCGTTCAGCAAATCAATTTCTGCACTTGTATCTTGCTGTTCTTGAGACATCTGTTCGTGATATTGTCTTATGCGGGCCTCGTGTTCACGTTTAGACTGAAGAATGTATTCTTCAATTTCTTGAGCCAAATCTATTTCACTGTCTAACCTTTGTTTGATTATAACAGTTTTATCAACGGCCTTATAGAATGACTCTTTCAGCAAGATTGCAATTTTTGCCAGCTTTTCATAACTGGACTTTGTGATTTCTGCAGAGGTCACACTTTCTGCAACCTCCTTCAGATTGTCCACTAACTCTTTTGGGTTCATGCGCTCTGTCTGAGTCATAAATGGATGTAAGGACGCTCCGAGAAGCGCGAGCGCATTCTCGAGGCAGTCCGCCATTCCTTTTGTGTCAAAATCTTTTTCTAACACACCTGCCATGTTTTCACTGTATAGCAATTTATCTGTTTTAAACAGTTGCAAGCTTTAGATATTTTACAGGTAAATATTTGTATTCAAGTCAATGAGTTTTCACACTTATTTTAGCTTTGGGTTTACACAGAAGTACTGTTATAAGTCAACTTATTCAAATGTGGGTACCTTTCTCAGGTTTTACCCCAATTCATGAATATTTAAGTAAATGCTCTTTCAGCAGTGTTACTTTTTGTGCTTATTTTCCACAGATACTAGAGTACCAAGCTGTTTTTAGTGTATTTACTCTAAAACATTGAATTTTTTATAAACCTGCAAATTTTCCTTTAGTCTCACAGCAATATTAGTTTAAAACGTTTTTTAAACCGTTCTGTTCCAGAAATTTTGCTATTTTAAACAGTTACTCAATCAACCCAGGTGGGTGAAAAGAAAAAAGAATTTGATGATGAGGAATAATCAGTCTTTCTTCAGAAAAACTGTATTTGCTCCTGTATAGCTTCTATTTAAAATTAAATAGAGAGATATTTTATTTAGGTTGTAAATTAAACAGAAAATCTCTTTTTCCTGATAAATTTACTCTTATTTAGTGATTTTGCAATTAAACGTGTATTATCCTTCAAGCAAAATGAGTAAACTGTTCAACTCTGTGAATATTTGTAACTGTATCTGTTTTTTAAAAAGTTTCTAATTTTATTTTGGACCTGTTTTAAGGATTTATCAGTGAATAAAATTTTTTGGTAAACGCTTCTTTGCATAAATACCTATTACTTTTTAAAATGTAAGATAACAGTGTTTTATTCAGCTTTGAGGAAGTTTGTTAACTCAGAATTTGCCTTACAGAAAAATAAAAAGACGTTTAATGTCACTCTTTACCTAAAAAACGAAATGAAATCTGTGATCTCACGTCTCGCCAGGAGATGTCAGTATTTCCTCAACAATTATAACTCCGTCACTTTTTGTGTTGTCCACTAGGGGTGCTATAACTTCCTGTGGCGTTCGGTTGACATCCTGTTGTTAGCCGCTTAGCTTGAAGTTAGCTTCGGCTAAACTCGGTCAAAATCAACATTTCTGAACGGATTTTTTACACAAACGTGGCAAAAGTTTTTGCAATCAGACTTTATAGCTTGAACATGAGTGTTTGGGACTGTTAGTGGCTTCATTTAGTGATTTTAGGCATAGTTTTAAGCTCCGGTCGTTAGCTTGTTAGCTTAAAATTAGCATCGCTAGCTTTGTTTAAAAACATCGTTTTTTGGCGAATTTTAAACTCTAACGTAGCAAAATTTCAGCAAGCAGCTTCGAAGCACTTGACCAGCGTTTCAGAATCACTTTAAAAGGCGCTTTTTAGCTTTAAAAAGCAGATTTTATTTCCCTATGAAAATGAATTTCATATCCGGGTCACGTGACTGAAATCACCAATTGCAACGCAGCGCAGGCTTGAGAGGAAGTGACGTAGCCACGTCAGTCAAACCTTCAACCAATGAAAGCGCTCCACAACAGCGAATTCAACCAATCAGGAAGCGTTTTCTCTACCTAGCAAGTTAGATTAGCTTAAAATAGTTCGTCACTTTTTCGTCTTTTAAACCATCAAAATGCACTTTTTCTGTTAAGAAATGTAACGAAACAACTTCTAACTGTGTTCTGAGATGGCACTCAGCTTTTAAAACGTTTATCCATCTATTCAAAATACTCGTTCAAACTGAACAGAACCGAAACTGGGTCACAGCAGAACCTCGTACTTTTAGACAGAATAACGTCTTCCACAGCTCATCAGCTCTTAGTTACACGTAACAGACATACCATTTCAGCTTACACAAGACTTATGACACAATTTCAGCTCTTAAAACATTGCCAGCCCAACGCTTAAACATGCAGCGTTTAGTTGCAGAGTGCAGCTCCAAGCGCGCAGCTCAGCCGCTGCGTAAACTTTACAGCTCATCAGCTGTTACTCTTTCACCATGCCAACACGTAAAATCAATTTACACACGGATTTAACAGTCATTCATGAAATCTACGGGCCACCAGTTTGTAGTGAGACACGTGAGGTACGTGTCACTTGTTGTATGACAAATATATGTGTATATATTTATGCATACTTTTCACGAGTTCTTCATTTTTCTGACTGTAAATGTCGTGCATTGAATTTAACAGAAATGTGAACGAGAGACGTTATTCATCTTTGACCCATCAAATGAATGGAATCATTTATTTTCAAAATCAAAGTTTAACATCAAACATTTACATTAATTTGGCAAAATATGAAAATAATAACAGACAGTTTCACAGAAAATGAACTTCAAATCACCGGCGGTGATTTGAGGACTTTGCTTAAGATATTTCTAAAATATCTGTACTGATTTATGAGAGAGAGGTGGGTTTTAGAGTGAAAGGAGATTATCTTACAGAGAACTGTGTGAGGGAAGTTTAATCTGTTTAACCAGAAATTGCACGCTTCGTCAGATCCTCAGCTTCTCACGGTACACTTGGTCAAAATAGAACCATCTACCTGTTGACGATGAATCAGCGTTGGATGTAGTTCCTTTCTGACTCGTTTCAGCGTCTCCGTCGAGAGCTACCAAACCTTCAGAAAGTCGTGCGTTGATTAGCTCAAAACAGAATTATAGTCCCAAACGTCCCTGGTTCTTCATAACTCCAAACTCTTCATAACCGGCTGCATCTCTCAGAACTCTCATTCTGTTGGACTATCGGACCTGTTGTCAGCTCTCATTCCAACATCTCTCAGAACTCTCATTCTCTTGGAATTCTGGAATCCATAATTCTCTATTCCTTCTCTTCTCCATTTCATGAACTGAGAAGTTGCCACATTTTATTTGGGTCGACTTCCTGTTCAATTTAGAGCTTTCTGATTCGTGGAAGGACCAGAAAGAGGAGTGGATTTGTGACGTAAGATGTTATCATAAGTCAAGGATTGTTTACAACATACAGAAAAGATTATTGCAGCAACAGCAGACTTCGTGGAGTCTCACACTTTGTAATCTTTTCAAATAGTAAAACATGACATTTTTCTCGGTAAACCTTTTAGTTGACCGAAAACCAACCTTTAACATACTTACGACAGCTTGCTCATTTCAGACAGAAAATCAAGAAAGGCATATTCGGGTGATTTCTTCTCTGAATGAGGAACAAAAATCATTACTTACTGTTTATGTAAAATAAAAATTAGTAGTTCTTTTCAACCTGTAAAGCATTGAGTGAACTAACACAATTTGATTATCAAAACATTTGTAAGACAGTAATGATTATAAAGAATTGTCTTTTCTGCTTGATTAATTCAAGAAAGAAAGTTCATCAGATGGCCCAGACTTATTCAGATCAATGAAAATAACAGTCTCTGTCCATCTGGTAGATTTGAGGTTATCTGGTTCACTACACTGAGTTTATGCTTTTTGTTATTATTTCTTTGACTTTTGACACAACGTGATCTGATTAAGTATTTCATTGTTTCTAATTATGTTTTCGGTTTTATATTTTTATTCCATGTGCTGTAAATATATCTTGTTACATTTTATTTGATGTTGTGATATTTTTGTTAAGCACTTTGGTAACAGTTTCTGTTTTAAATGTGCTCTATAAATAAATCTGACTTGACTTGACTATTTTTTCTTTAGGACCTTGTAAATTTTGTTTTTACTTTTTCCACTTTTGGTACTTTATGTTGTACCCTGGGCAGCACGGTGGCGCAACTGGTAGAGCTGCTGCCACTCAGCGAGCAGGTCCTTGGTTCAAACCCTGGTCCAGGGGCCTTTCTGGGGGGAGTTTGCATGTTCTCTCCGTGTGCGTGGGTTTTCTCCGGGTGCTCCGGTTTCCTCCCACAGACCAAAAACATGCATGTTAGACTGATTGGTAAATCTAGAATTGTCCCTAGGTGTGAGTGAGAGAGTGAATGGTTGTTTGTGTCGTTTGTCTCTATGTGGCCCTGTGATGGACTTACGACCCGTCCAGGGTGTACCCCGCCCTTTGCACAGTGATTGCTGGACATGGGCACCGGCGACCCCCGTGACCCAAATTGGAATAAGCGGGTAAAGATAATGGATGGATGTTGTACCCTTATTGAATGCTTTAGTATTTCTTGTTTGTTTGTTTGTTCATTGTTTTAGTGAGTAATCAGTTCTTATCCTTAATATTTTATTGGACTGTTAACCTTGTGTTAACCTGCATATGACAAATAAACATAACCTGAATTAAGCATTAACCTTTAATTTAACCATTAACCATACAATTAGTTATTTAACAGTCAACAATGGTGTACCACAAGGCTCAGTCTTAGGACCCACCCTCTTTACAATCTACATACATAATGTAGGTAAAAACATCCCTAATGCATCCATACATTTCTATGCTGATGACACAGTTGTTTATTGTCGAGCTAAAACTGTTGCTAAGGCTTTCCAGCTTTTGAAATCTGCATTCAACTACATCCAGACAGATTTGTTCTGACTCAAGCTTGTCCTAAATGCCGACAAAACCAAAGGGATGCTTTTTTCAAATAGGAAGTTGGTCCCAGCAGTTCTCCCTCCGATTTTATCCTCATATGGTGTCCCCATTGAGTTTGTTGATTCCTATAAATATTTGGGTATCTTGGTCGACTCACATCTCTCTTTTAAGCTCCATGTGGAAAACTTGGTAAAGAAACTGAAAGTTAAACTGGGTTTCTTTTTCAGAAACAGATCCTGTCTAACTGAATGCTAAGAAACGCCTTGTATCTGTGACTTTCCTTCCCTCCATTGATTACGGTGACAATATTTACATGAACGCTCCTACAAGAACCCTGCAGATGTTGGATGCTGCAGATGTTGGATGCTGTCTATCATGGTGCACTAAGATTCATAACTGGCTGTGATTATCGTACCCACCACTGCTCCCAGTTTTCACTGGTTAACTGGACATCATTAACTTCACGCAGACTCTCTCACTGGCACATTTTCATCTTTAAATCACTTCTTGGTCTGCTGCCTTCATACATCTCCTCCTACATGTCTCTGCATGAGTGCAGCTACGGCGTGCGCTCTCAGGACATCATTACCTGCAGTGTTCCCTCAATGAGGACTGAACTAGGCAAAAGGGCCTTCTCCTACTCCGCTCCCGTTTCCTGGAATACCTTACAAAAACAATTGAAACTCTCGACCTTTGACCTCTTTAAGTGGCTTTAAGAATCTGTTGGACTCCTGGCAGGGACCAATGCAGACATGTTCCTGTTTTTAGTTTTCTACACTCACCTTAGAATCTAAAGGAACCCCTGGTGGCGTTTTTCTGCTCGACCGGGTTCCCTGGTCCATTCGCTCATCGACTCCAGCGTCAAGAGTAGCGTTTCCTGTTCGACCTGACACTTCTAGTCCTGTGAGCCGTAATATGCTGGACGTGCGCTACTGCAGAGCCTGTTTGGCCCCTCTCCAGTTGGAAGATGGACATGATCTGTGCCCCACTTGTTTGGGGCCGGATCATCTGAAGGAGGCCTTGACGGAAGCGGCCTGTCCCAACTGTTCCGTTCTGCCCTTGTCCCTGCGGGCAGCTCGTTTGGCTGGTTCTGAGATTGCAAGCCAGCCAAATGAGCGTGTGGCCCCAGAGACCTTGGGACCTCCAAGAAAGAGGACCAAGAAAAGCTCCAGGAGCTCAGAGGGACTATCTGGGCAAGTGGCCCATTTCACCTCTGAGCTGGAACAGATGAAGGCATTGCTCGAGCCCCTGAGAGAGAGGGACAACTCAGGTCTGACTGGGGACCCTGACCTGGGACAGAACATGGGCTCAGGGGCCTCCACTTTTGAAGAGGATGCTATCTCCCTGGCAGCATTCAGAACTGATTTCCAAGAGCAGTTTGAGTCTGGCTCGTGTGTGTCGACTGCCAGTTCGCACACCTCCTCTTGCTCTCAGCCATAGGACAGTTCCATAGTGGGTGCTTTGAGAACTGCTCTTGCTCGGTTGCACCTGGATGTCCCACAGAGCCAACCCGCTGCTTCCAGTGCTTTCTTTAAACATACTTCTGCTAGGTCATCCTTTATGGTTCCCCCTTCGGCTGAATACATAAAGAAGGTACATGCCTGCTGGATGGATACTAAGGCTTTCTCACAACCGTCCGCAGATGGCAGGGCCCTGGCGGCCATGCAGGATGCACCGAAGTTTGGCTTGGGCCATATGCCTTCTGCCGAACCTGCCATAGCGTCCCTCATTGTACCTCCGGATGAGGCTTTGAGGGCTAATGCCAGGTGCCCTCGTCCTCAGTGCCGGGCCACAGATGACCTGCTCTGCAGAGCTTATGACTCTGAGTCTCGATTGGAACGACTAGGTAACTCGCTGTCGCATTTGTTACTGGGGCTCTCGACCTCCTTGGAGGACGTTGCCGTTGATGCACCTACTCAAGGCCTGATGGATGCTTCCCTTCATGCCTTTGCTCTTTTTTCAAGGGAGATTGACCATGTGTTATCTACTCTCATCCAGGCACGTCGCCACGTTTGGCTGGCGCAGTCTCCCCTGACTGAACCCTGTAGGAGGACCCTGATGAGTCTATCTGTGGTTCCAAGGGAGCTGTTTGGTTCTGCTGCATTTGCAGCCTTGGAACGTTCAGCCCAGGCCACCCGTACCAGATGGCAATTGTCCGGCCTTCATTGCAGACGCTCTCGGCATCCTGCTGGAGGTGCCTCTGCATCCTCCTCATGCACTTATCCGGTCCCACCTACACCCTCTGGGGGGCAGTCGTGGTCGGCTGCAGGGCCTGCTCATAGCCAATGGGCTCTGCCCAAAGGTCGGGCTCCCGTCCCTCTTCAATGTGGGCATCCCTCCTGGCATCCCTCCTACCCTCCTAAAGGCAGGGGAGCTCGGAGATGACAATTGGAAGCAGGCGGTGGGACACTTTATCCCATTTCAGCTCAACCGCTGGGCCACTCTCGTGCCCGATTCATGGGTTGTGTCAACACTATCTCGGGGCTACATGCTACAGTTCCGCCGCCACCCTCCCGTTCCTGGTCAGGTCAAAATGACGGTCATTCGCAATCAGGTGAAAGCTCAGGCACTGAACCACGAAATAGACACCTTGCTGGCCAAGGCTGCTATAGTGCCTGTCGACCCCCTAGGAAATCCAGGGAGCTTTTACTCGAAGTACTTTTTAGTCCCCAAAAAGACTGGTGAGCTACGGCCAATTCTGAACCTAAAAGGCCTGAATGTGTTTTTGATATAGAAATTATTATTTTAATGCTTTTATGTCAATCTAGACCTATATTACACTTATTTAAACACACTTATACAACGTGTTATTCACATATTAGGGATTGTATTTTGTATTATGAGGTGTTGGGTCGCCTTTATGCCTGTTCAAACATATACTTTGTGTGTGTGTGTTGCTTATAATATTTAAACACTCTTTGATGGTTTGCAGAAGGGACGAGGAGTGCTCTTTAGGAATGCTTTAATAAGCATTAGGAGTGCTCTTGACCTGGAAGCTTTGGCCCGCTTTTACGGTCACAGGCGCTCCTTACTGGAAGGATGAGCCATCGCTTTTGATGATGGTTTAATTAGATCCGTTGTTCTGGTAACCATCAAACTTGCTTTGATCTGCTCTCACGCGATCCGGTCAGGGAAGAAGGTATATAAGAAATGTATCAAACAACAGAGAGTTGGAAGTCCGGTGTGGATCAGCACGCGCTGATGCCATATGCCATTTTGATGTGATTCTCCTTTACCTGGGTCGAAAACGACTTCCCGGCCAGTGTCACGGTGAGAAGTTATTTCATATCAATCTGTGTGTTAAGAGTGTACATGTTTTTTGCTTGGCTGTTCTCTGTGGCTGGATAATAAAGGACACTAATTTATCCTAGCAGTAACAGCTTCTGTCTTTCATTTTTTCCATTTGTCTGAATATGTGCCGACCGTTTCACGAGCCCTTTTGATAAAGAATTTCACAATACAGTTTTTAAAAACTATCCCTTTCCACATGTTGAGCATCAGAGAAGCGCTCCAGGCAGTCTCTCCAGGCGACTGGTTCACCTTGGTCGACTTGAAGGATGCATACTTTCATGTACCGATTGCGCAGCACCATTGGCAGTTTCTCCGCTTTGCATTTCAGGGCAAGCATTTTCAATTCAGAGTTCTTCCATTCGGTCTTTCTCTGTCCCCCCATGTGTTCACCCGGTGTGTGGCAGCAGCCCTATACCCTCTGCAGGTCAAAGGGTTGAAGATCCTACCCTACTTGGATGATTGGCTGATCTGTGCGCCAACACAAGCTCAGACAGCTCCAGACACACAGATGGTGCACGATCACAAAGACCTATTGGGGTCTTCGTGTGAACTGGGAGAAGAGCAACTTAATTCCCTCTCAGGAGGTCACGTTCCTGGGAACTACTATGAACTCCCTCACCATGCTGCCTTGCCCGGCGCCACAACTTGTCAGTGGGATTCTACAGATGCTGCCCGCCTTCCTGCCCGGCCGTGCACCCCACTTCATTGCGTACCTTTGCCTGTTAGGCAAGCTCACTGTTGCCTCCACAGTGGTACCTCTGGGGCTGTTGTCTCTGCGCCCTCTACAGATGTGGCTCAACAGCCTGCGGCTGGATCTGACTTGTGCAGTGCACCGACGCAGGAGGTTGCTGGTGTCCCTTCAATGCCTCGCTTCACTGGCTCAGTGGCGAGATGCAGTGTTTATGGTGAAAGGGGTCCCACTGGGCTCTCTGCCATCTCGGAGGGAGGTTGTTTGTACCGATGCATCCACCACAGGTTGGGGAGCATCGTGGCAGCGACTGATTGCCCAAGGAACGTGGTCTCCACAGCAGAAGGCGAGGCACATCAATGCCTTGGAGCTGGACACTGTGCAGCTGGCACTAAAACACTTCCTCCCGGACCTGCTTGGGAAGCATGTCCTGTTGCGTTCCGACAATACTTCTGTGATTTTTCATGTCAACCATCAAGGTGGAACACGGTTGTTGACATTGCTGCTACTGACCCAGAACCTCTTACTTTGGGCAGCCCCCCTCTTTGCCAGCCTGAGGGCATCCCACATTCCAGGAGTGCGGAACGGACCGGCAGATTTTCTGTCTCGGGGACACCCACCACCTGGGGAGTGGAGGCTCCATCCGAAGGTGGTGAGGGTAATTTGGGAGAGGTACGGCAAGGCAGCTGCGGACCTGTTTCCATCTCAGGAAACAACACACTGCCCACTTTGTTTTTCTCTGGCAGGCAGTGCCAGTCCCCTGGGTCAGGAAGCACTGGCACACGACTGGCCCAGGGTGCTGCTGTATGCTTTTCTGCCACTTCCGCTGATAAGCCCAACACTCCTGAGAGTCCTTCAAGAGGGGCATCAAGTCCTCCTAGTGGTTCCCCTCTGGCCCGGGAGAACTTGGTTTCCACTGCTGCACAGGCTCTGTTGTAGCTCTCCAATGCCTCTACCCCACAGGAAGGACCTCCTGGCACAGTTGGGGGGTCAGCTCCTGCACCCCGACCCCAGTTGCCTCTGGCTCTGGGCTTGGCCACTACAGGGCCCGGCATTACCTTCTCAGAGTATGACGGGGAGGTCGCATATACAATGAATAATGCCAGGGCCCCTTCCACACAACTATTGTACACACATAAATGGAAGGTCTTCAGCAGCTGGTGTCGTGCCAGACACGAGGACCCTGTACACTGTCCTCTTTCTGTTATTCTTACTTTCCTTCAGGCACTTCTTTCTCAGGGCCGGTCTCCATCCACCCTGAAAGTTTATGTTGCTGCCATCTCTTGCTGGCATACGGTGGTAGGTGGGGAGACAGTAGGTTGTAACAAGGAAGTGTCCTTGTTTCTGAGAGGCGCCAGACTTCTGCATCCCCCCACACGCCTCGTTGTGCCTGTGTGGGATCTCTCTCTGGTCCTTGCTGCCCAGCGGTCTGCTCCGTTTGAGCCCTTGATGGACGTGAGCCTTGAGTGCTTGTCTAAGAAGACCGCGTTTCTCCTGGCCATGGCTTCGGCCAAACGAGTAGGTGAACTACACGCACTGTCTGTTCACGAGCACTGTTGCCGTTGGAACCCGGCTGGTTCGGGTGTTACACTCTGGCCTAACGTAACGTTCCTCCCTAAGGTGGCCTCATCTGCGACCCACTCTCTGCCTCTCAGGCTTGCTCGCTTCGATGCAGATGGTGCTGACGAGCCTCTCTGCCCTGTTCGGGCACTGGAAGCGTACATCAGATGGACAGCTTCTCTGCGGCTGTCTGATAATATGTTCATTTGCTTTGCAAGACCTTGCAAAGGGCAGGCCCTTTCAAAGCAGCGCCTTGCGTGCTGGATTGTGGATGTGGTGGAACAGGCGTACACTCTGCAGGACCGCCAGCCACCTGTAGGGGTACGATGCAATTCCACCAGGAGCGTTAGCGTGTCATGGGCCGCTATGAATGGGGTCACTCTGGAGGCCATATGTGCAGCAGCCTCCTGGTCATCCCCAAATACGTTTTCCAGGTTCTACAGGGTAAACCTGGCTGCCTTTCACCCTTTGGAAGGGATCCTATCACAGCACCCATCTTAGTCTCAGTAAAGTGGGCACACTTAAATTTTGTTTCTTCTCATGGGTGTAATTCCTCAGGACTTTGTTGGCAATCGTCATCCAGTGCTTTAAGCACTGCCTCTGGCGGTCAGTAGGGATGAAATAGAACGCGAGTTACAGCTGTAACTATGGTTCTATGAATCCCGGATGACCGCCAGAGTGCTCGGTCCCTCGGAATCATCGCGTTTCACAAGAAGATTAAGGGAGTGGGCTACCGTTGTCACGTGCTTATATAGACTCACCGGTGTCCTGGGCGTCACACGTGACTATGTTGGCATAAATTCTCGACCTGCGCATGCACAAGAATGATCATTCAGTGCTTTAAGCACCGCCTCTGGCGGTCATCCGGGATTCATAGAACCGTAGTTACAGCTGTAACTCTCGTTTTCTAAAGCTATTAAATCAAATACTTTCTTGAAAAAAGAAATTGGGCTTCCAGTGGAGGCATAAATATTAAATAAAGTTACTTGTTTTACTTCAATTTTCCCTTTAATGAGAACAAATCTACCTTTTTTATCATGCATTTCAGAAACTAGTTTGAAATTAACCCTATTTGTTATCAATATGGCCACTCCCCTCTTATTTCCTGATTTGTAAGAATAAAAAAAGGAGTTATGAAAACCCATCTTTTTGAGCTTTTCGTGTTCAGTATGAGACAGATGTGTTTCCTGCCAAAAGGCAATATCAATTTTCTCCCTTTTTAGTTTTGCCATCATTTTACTCCGTTTTATGGGACTGTGTAGACCATTCACGTTTAACAACAAGAATTTATAGTATTGAAGTATTTTTCTGAAAGTATATTTTCTGAAACTGTTGCATGTAATCCTGTTCCCTCTGTTATGAAAGAGAAACAAAACTCAACAAAAGAGTGCCCATAACAAAAAGAAACAAACTGAGATCTTAAAACTAAAGAAAAGCCAGACTTCTCTTCAGAGAAGAAAAACTCCTCTGAAAACAGAGAGGGGATTCAGCCACAAGGTGGGGCCTCTCTTCAACAGTCTGTAGATGAAAAAAACTGAAACTGGGTATTTATATATACAGTACATATACAGGTCATTCTTAAAAGCCTGAAACTGCAGTGAGTGGTGGGTGCATCATTATGAAGCATTCACAATATTGCCATCCATTTTTCTTCCGTACGCTTTTCGGCACAATTCTCGTCCCACAGTAATCAAGGTATTTCAACAAATCATAAAAACATTCAGCTCTTTCAGTACAATCCTGCTATGACTTTTGGTATTGGTGCAACTATAGCTTTTTGAAACATTTAGCATTTTCTTCAATTTTTTCTCATAAAAAATAAACTGACCTCATTTTACATTCTTCAAACTTTAGATCTCTTTACAACCTTTTACTGCTCCTTTTGCATTTTGTCCTGGTTCAACTTCTTTCAGCTTCCTTGCGAAAAATTAAAACTTTTCATCTAATTTCAGCTGCTTTATTTTATCCGTTTTGTGCTCCTTTCCAATTTATTTCTGACAACTACAACATTTTTGTCTTAACTTCTTCCTGCTAATTTCAGCTTGCTATGCATTTTCCAGCTTATTTCTGTAAGTTTCAGCTTCTTTTTATTTTCAGTTAATATTTAGCTGTTTGTGCTAATTTAAGTTTTTTCAGCTAATTCCACTTTTTTTTTTTTACAGTTATTTAAACTATTTTCAGCCTAATTCAGACAAAAACATGCTCTCTCTACTTCCTTGTAATTTCAGCTTTTTTCTGCTTTTTAGCTACTTTTTATCCGTTTACTAATTTCAGCTTTTTTCAGACAATTTCCACTGGATTTTTATTTTTTTGTGCTAATTTCTGCATCTTTCAGCAAACATGCACTCTGCTTCCTTCTGCTAATTTAAATTTGTTGTACCTTCTCAGTTACCATTTTTTAGCATTGTTAGCTAATTTAAGCAGTTTTCAGATAAATTCATGTTTTGTGGTAATTTTTGCTACTTTCTGCCTAAATAACATTTTTTCTGATACTTTTAGCTCCTTTCATATTTTTCTGTTACTTTCAACTTTTTCTGCTATTTCAGCTATTTTTTAGTCGTCTTGTGCTAAATTTAACTTTTTCTGCTAATTTCATATTTTTAGCTCTTTCCATCTTCCTTCTGCCTTTTCAGCTACTTAGCTGTTTTTTTTGCTAATTGCTAATTTCAGCTTTTTTTTTAATCAAATTTCCTAATTTTTGTGCTCATTTCTTCTTGTTTTAACTTAATTCAGCAAGAATGTGCGCTTTCTGCTTTCTTCTGCTAATTTAAGGTGCACCAGCCCTGTTTAGTCCGCTTTAATCCAACTCTAGCTCGTTTGCCTAGAAAGTCCGATTCATTTGGGGAGGTGTGAACGCGCCATCGAACTCTGTTACGGAACAAAAAGGCGAACTCTGGCCCGGGCTAAAACCTAGGTCTCGGTCCGGTAGAAGAGAACTCGAGCGCGGTTCGAGTACAGTGTGAATGTTAACAGATTGGACCCTGCTCCACAAGCAAGAAGTAGAGTACAGCGCAGGGCAAACAAACACACATTTCTCTTGCCTCATATGGAGCCGTCAGCTGCCTTTTGTTAAAAAATATATTCTCCATGGTCTTCTGCCTCATCCGAGTCCATTTTTGAAAAATGACAAAATATAACTCCTAAAACTGCTAAAACTTGAAGCCCCTCCGTTTTTGTTTTTATTTCCAGAAGAAGAAGTGTCTTCAGAGGTTTTTGTGTCGTTTCTTTCAGTAGTTCTTGGTGCAGCGCCCCCACAGGCGAGTGAGGGAATAGGTTGGTTCAACAGGTTGGCTCGACTGCACAGTGCAGTGTGAATGCAAACACACCAGTTCAAATGTAAACAAAAAGTTATGAATATTGGTCCCGAACCGAACAGAGTCTACCGGACTATCAGGTGTGAAAACAACCTAAGGCTTGTTCTTCCATTTCATCTACCTTTCAGCATGTTTTTGCTTAATTCCAGCTAATTTTAACTAAATCCAGCTGTTTTTCAGCAAATTCTTAAGCAATAAGCATTCACATTGCATTTTTGCAGGAAATCTATTTTTTTCTAGTTAGTTTTAGTTTTATGTAACTTGTTCAAACTAACAGGGGCTCACCGGGGAAGTGTTACATTCACCAGTCCTGATGAGATGATCTCCACAGATTTTCCCCAGAACTTGTTCTTCCATCTCTGGTCTAAAAGCAGACAAAATTAATAAACATTCCCTGAACTCACACTTCAGAATATTCAGTCATCAAGAGAAAGTACAGAAGTCCTACCTTGCCAGAAAGTGAAGTTTTCAGACTCTGCGTGGCATGCAGAGATGGGTGGATGATGGCAGACCTGAGAACAGAAGAAGTTCAGTGTTTTCTTCAGCACAGAGAGGTGGCATGTCCCTCTTTGATACTTACCTGTTCACTGATGTAATGAAATCCTCGATCTTCTCTATGGTTTTCATAAGTTTCTCCTAAAATAGGGTTGAAGGGTTTGTATCGATATCTCCAGGATGCCCAGGCATAACCAGAAATGGAGAAGGCTGCCACGTAAACCTATAATCATCCATCATCATCGTCATTAACAAACCATGTTACACATTGTCTACTTCAGCCTTAATCCCAGCTGTTGGGAATAAACCAAACGCACCATTCTTTCAAATGGATCGTCTGTGTTACTGGCGATGTCCAGCAGCTCAGGGTACTCCAGCTCTTCACTGAGTCTCTGAAGCAAAGACAGCGGCTCATTGAGAGCAACGGGCATCGAGACTCTGGACAGGTCTTTTCCAATGTTGTTGTACAATATAGTCATGATTCCAATATGGCTGTTGTCTGCTCCCGGGGCGGGAAGAGCCGTGCGACGACCTGAATTACAGCAACATAAATACTAGATTGATGGCTGACCTTAAAAATCAATCAGTAAATGTCTGCTGTTCATGTTTGTACACATTATCAAAGTCAAGGTGTCTTTATTGTCAATCACATCATATGTGGTACATGAGGTGGAATGAAACTATGTACACAGGGTCCCAGTTACATCCAACAAAAATACAAATTGTAAAGATAAACAGTAGTAAGATCTAAAATATGAACTAAGAAATACGCTAAACTAAGAATATACTAAGCACTAATAGTACAAAATAATGTGCCAAACAACAGCAGCACAAATTCTTGAGTTGAAAGATTTAGCATAGCCTTAGTTCCCAGAACAGCAGTTTACCTGTATCTTTGGGTACCAGGTTGGGTTTGTCAGTCGAACTCTTCAGACTTGCTCTGTAACTCAGAGTAGTAGATGCTACAAAAGAGGAAAAAAAGATTTGACCCCTTTGGTAGATAGAGAACAATCCAAGCAAGTTGTTGTCTTGTTGTTATTGTAATTTGTGATTTGTTATTGAGTACTACATTTTATTGTTTTGCCTAACTGTATCTTTTCCCTTCCCTTGACCCTACAAGTACCTGTTGGTGCTTGCCAGGTCAGCACTGTAAATAAGAATTTGTTCTTAGTTTTTATGCTTGGTTAAATAAAGGTGAAATTTAAAAAAAAAATTGTTTTGACAATCCTTAAATACTCACAATGTCCTTCTTCAGGCTCTGAGTTGCTGGTGGTTGTGACATCACTCAGGCCGGACTCATCTGAAGCTTCAGCTTCTGATGAGGTCTCACATATGATCACCTCACTGGCATCAAAATACTCTGCCATGGACTCTGCCACTGAGGGAGCACGATGACTGTGACGACCCATAGATGGTGTCCTCTGTAAGGAAGCACAGCTAAAAATGTTAGGCCTTATTCTTTAAACTAGAGATTTACCACTCAAACACTGATATGCTCCTTACACTGCACACTTTGTAAATAAGGAGATCTAGAGAGGAATGGACCATTTCCACTTTTGTTTAGTACCCCAAGAAGACTCGTTAAATGAAGCTACAGATTTAATCTAGTTTAGGGGACTTCAGATTGTCTTGCTCATTTCTGCAGGTGATGTGTTCTTGTTTGCCTTATCGAGCCAGGACCTCTAGCAAGCACTGAATCCATTTACAGTGAGGATGAAGACAAACACCTCCAAGTATGAGATACTCAAAAGGAAAATGGTCAATTGCCCAGTAAAGGTCGAGAATGAGCTATTGACACGAGATGAGTTCAAGTATTACAAATTCTTGTTCACAAATAGGAGTAGAACCTAGGAGGAGATATAAAAGGCAGATTTGGGCAGCATCTGCACTGACCTTTTGTGTCGAGTTAAAAGGTAAAGCTCTCAGTTTACCAATCAGCCTATGTTTCAGTCATCACAGGTGTCATAAGCGAAAGGTAAGCATCAAAAGGGCTTGGACAACAAACCCTAGATCACCTCCACAGAGTGGCTCAGAAGGTCAGCTATTCAGGAAAAGCTTATTGTAAAGTCACCACTCCTCACTGGAGGTGGTTTGGGCATCTAATAAGGATACCTTCTGGACATCTCCCACTGGTAGGAGACCCCAGGGCAGACCCAGGACTCTCTAGAAAGTTCATATCTTACAGCTGAAGTTAGGAATGTTGTAAAGCAGAGGAGCTTAAGGTGGAAGACAGATTTTTGCTATGTAAAGCAGTCAGCGCCTCAACACAGATAGGCAGAAGATGGATGACAGGGTACAGTTCAACAGACTAGATTATACATACATACAGAATGTGTACATTTACACATCTGTACAGGCTATGCTAAATGGTAAATGGTCTGAACTCATCTTTCTATCTTATCAAGATATTCAAAGAGCTTTACACTACAATCTGTACACTCACCCATTAAAATGAAGGCATTTCAATGGGTCAATTTCAATGGGTCCAGTAGTCTGTACTAGTAGTATAGACTACTATGTCTATACAAAGAATAGTCAGTGCTTTATCACTTTCATACACTGATGGGACACACACCAAAGGCAATTAGGGGTTCAGTGTCTTACTTAGGAACACTTGGGCATGTGACTGCTGGTGGAATCGAACCCCCAACTCTCCCATTGGAGGACGACTGCTCTAACCACTTAGCCACAACCGCCCTGGCTACAAATGTATAGTCTACACACTGTTGTGTATCTGCGCATATGCACATGTCATCCATCACATTGAATTCACTTCACCACTTGCTCTTGCCGAGGTCGGACGCTTTCCCCCTCCCTCTCCGCTTTGCTTTGCTGTCTGTAAAACTGGTTTGATCCTCTCTCTACATATCTTACGAACCATAATTATGGACTTGATTTGATCAGTTGGTCCCTCAACACAATTGATAACATTTCTTTGAAGAGAAGACAGGCTTTAGGCGAGCCGATTTGCCCTGTTGGCACGCACACAGCTGGATCAACTTGGAATACTTTATTTGTCTATTTTGTAGATTTTAAGGACACGTTTAAAATTGGAATTATGATAACTGGTTCCTGCTTTTTGGATTCGGCTGGTCGCTGGTTTATCTACAAACAAGGATGTCGTTGACAGCAAATTTGGACCAGATCAAGCTGCTTGCCTTTATGATGGCTTGGTTCATGCTCAAATGCTTTGGGCAGAATGGATCAGATCTTGGGGATTTTACTCAGGCATGTTCTTTTGGTGTGGCTACATAATTTAGAAATTTTGGAACCTGAGTGGACCAACACAGACTCAAGGTAGATATCATTAAGTTCTGCTTGTCCCCAAAACAACTGTGTGTTTATCTGAATTTGGCTCCCTCGGCTGGCCTTGAAGGCCATCTTATCTGAATTCACCTGGAGAACATGTAATCTGATGCTCTGGCCACAAGGTTATCGGTGCTTCTCGTGGTGGCCATCCTCAAACTTGGTGGTGGACACCCAGGGTTAGGGAGGCTGTCAAGCTGACGAATGAGTCCTATCGACCTTTGTTGGCTGGTGGGACTTTGAAGGCAGCTGAAGAGTACCGTAAGGCCAAGCGGTCCGCAGCCTTGGCTATTGCTGAAACAAAAGCTTGGATGTGGGAAGAGTTAGGTGAGACCTTGGATAATGACCCTCTGTTGGTTCCGATGAGATTCTGACAAACCATCAGGGAGCTGAGAAGGGGAAAGCAGTGCTTAACTAACACAGTGTTCAGTGAAAGTGGAGTGCCGTTGACCTCAACCAGTGATATCGTCGGGAGGTGGAAAGAATATTTCTCAGATCTTCTGAACCTCACTGGCACATCTTCCATGGAGGAAGCAGAGTCAGGGAACTTTGGGGTTGTCTGTCCATAACTGTGGCTGAGGTTATCGAGGTAGTTAAAATGCTCCATGGCAGCAGGGCTCCAGGGGTGGATGTGATTTGCCCTGATTTCCTAAAGTCTCTGGATGTTGTGGGGTTGTCTTGGTTGACAAACATTTGCAACATCGCATGGACATCTGGGGCAGTGCCACTGGATTGACAGACTGGGTGGTGGTTTCCTTCAAAAAGGGGGACCGGAAGGTGTGCTCCTATTACAGGGACATCACTCTCCTTACCCTCCCTGGTAAGGTCTATTTGGGAGTAATGGAGAAGCGATTCCAATTGTTGGTTGAACCTCAGGTCTAGGAGGAACAATGCGGGTTCCGTTCTGGCCGTGGAACACTGGACCAGCTCTTTACTCTCACGAGGGTCCTCGAGGGGTCATGGGAGTTTGTCCATCCACTCTGTGTGTTTTGTGGACTTGGAGAAGGCATTTGACTGTGTTCCTCAGGGTACACTCTGGGGGTGCTCTGTGAGTATGGGATAGGGGACCCATTGTTACGGGTTGTTCGGTCCCTATACAGGTGCTGAGAGAGTTTGGTTTGCATTGCCGGTAGTAAATCAGACCCTTTCAGGGTTTGGGTGGGACTCTGGCAAGGCTGCCCATTGACACTGATTCTGTTCATAACTCTTAAACAGAATTTCTCTGTGCAGCCAGGGGACGAAGGGATTCCAGTTCGGTGGCCTCAGGATTCTGTCTCTGCTCTTTGCAGATGACATGGTCCTGTTGGCATCATCATGCCATGATCTTCAGCTCTCACTGGAGCAGTTCGCAGCAAAGTGTGAATCGGCTGTAATGAGAAACAGCACCTCCAAATCTGAGGCCATGGTCCTCAACCAGAAAAGGGAGGATTGCTCACATTAGGTTGAGGGTGAGGTTCTGCCTCAAATAGAGGTGTTCAAGTATCTTGGGATTTTGTTCATGAGTGAGGGAAGAATGGAGCGCGAGATTGGCAGATAGATTGGTGCAGCATCTGCAGAATTGTGGACTCCGTACCAGTCTGTTATGGTAAAGAGGGAGCTAAGCTGTAAAGCAAAGCTCTCTGTTTACCAGTCAGTCTACGTTCCTACCCACACCTACAGGTGCTGGTCATAAAATAAGAATATCATGAAAAAGTCTACTTATTTCAGTAATTCCATTCAAAAAGTGAAACTTGTATATTATGTTCATTCATTACACACACAGACATATATTTCAAATGTTTATTTCTTTTTAATGTTGATGATTATAACTGACAATGAAAACCCCAAATTCAGTATCTCAGAAAATTAGATTATTACTTAAGGACAATTAAAATAAAGGATTTTTAGAAATGTTGGCCAACTGAAAAGTATGAACAAGAAAAGTATAAGCATGCACAGCACTCAATGTTTAGTTGGGGCTCCTTTTGCCTGGATTACTGCAGCAACGCAGAGTGTCATGGCGTCAATCAGTCTATGGCACTGTTCAGGTGTAATGAGAGCCCATGTTGCTCTGATAGTGGCCTTCAGCTCTTCTGAATTGTTGGGTCTGGCATATCACATCCTTCTCTTCACAATACCCCATAGATTTTCTATGGGGGGGGGTCAGGCAAATTTGATGACAAATTAAGAACAGGGATGCCATGGTCTTTAAGCAAGGTACTGGTAGCTTTGGCACTACTGTATGTGCAGGTGCAAAGTCCTGTTGGAAAATTAAATCTGCATCTCCATAAAGTTGGTCAGCAGCAGGAAGCATGAAGTGCTCTAAAACTTCCTGGTAAACGACTGCATTGATCTTGGACCTCAGAAAACACAGTGGATCAACACCAGCAGAAGACATGGCATCCCAAACCATCACTGACTGTGGAAATTTACATTGGACCTCAAGCAACATGGATTCTGTGCCTCTCCTCTCTTCCTCCAGACTCTGGGACCTTGATTTCCAAAGGAAATGCAAAATTTACTTCCATCAAATAACCTAACTTTGGACCACTCAGAGCATGGTCGCGCAACTGGTAGAGCTGTTGCCCGTCAGCGAGCAGGTCCCTGGTTCAAAACCCCGGTCCAGGGGCCCTTCTGGGTGGAGTTTGTATGTTTTCTCCGTGCATGCGTGGGTTTTCTCCAGGTACTCCAGTTTCCTCCCACAGACCAAAAACATGCATGCTAGGCTGATTGGTAACTCTAATTTGTCCCTATGTGTGAGTGAGAGAGTGAATGGTTGTTTGTCTCGTTTGTCTCTATGTGGCCCTGTGATGGACTTGCAATCCATCCAGGGTGTACCCCGCCCCTCGCACAGTGATTGCTGGACATGGGCACCGGCGACCCCCGTGACCCAAAATGGAACAAGTAGGTAAAGAAAATGGATGGATGGACCACTCAGCAGCAGGTCCAGTCCAGGCCTTCTCGTCTTTAGCCCAGGCAAGACACTTCTGATGCTGTCTCTTGTTCAAGAGTGGCTTGACACAAGGAATGTGACAGCTGAAACCCTTGTTTTGCATACGTCTGTGCGTGGTGGTTCTTGAAGCACTGACTTCAGCTGCAGTCCACTCTTTGTGAATCTCCCCCACATTTCAGAATGGGTTTTGTTTCACAATCTTCTCCAGGGTCCAATTATCCCTATTGCTTGTACACTTTTTTTTAACCACATCTTTTTCTTCCTTTTGCCTCTCTATTAATGTGCTTGGACACAGAGCTCTGTGAACAGCCAGCCTCTTTAGCAATGACCTTTTGTGTCTTGCTCTCCTTGTGCAAGATGTCAATGTTTGTATTTTGGACATCTGTCAAGTCAGCAGTCTTCCCCATGGTTGTGTAGCCTACAAAACTAGACTTGAGACCATTTAAAGGCCTTTGCAGATGTTTTGAGTTAATTAGCTAATTAGTGTATGGCACCAGGTGTCTTCAATATTGAACCTTTTCTCAATATTCTAATTTTCTGATGCTGAATTTAGGGTTTTCATTAGTTGTCAGTAATAATCATCAACATTAAAAGAAAAACATTTGAAATATATCAATCTGTGGGTAATGAATGAACATAATATACAAGTTTCACTTTTTGAATGGAATTACTGAAATAAATCAACTTTTTCATGATATTTTAATTTTATGACCAGCACCTGTATGGTCATGAGCTATAGGTAGTAGTGGTGTAACGGTACATGTGGGTGTATTGAACCGTTTCGATACAGCATGTTCAGTTCGGTCCATGTGCGTACCGTTTCGGTTATTTTTTTCACTCATAAAATGTTATTAACGAGAGATTATGCGACGCGGAAGTAAAGTTCCTAAGCATGTTTCAGCACGACACTATTAATTGTTGCATAGTCTCGCAGCACACGTAGCATTAGCAGCCTAGCAGGAGACGCTTTCATCTTGTTGAAGTCTCCTTTTGGGAACATTATGGCTTTCTGGTTAAAAGACAAGTGCAAATCCAAAGCTGTGTGTTGACGTTGTTTCATGGAGATTGGATCTGCAGCAGCAACACATCTAACTTGTCAATGCACTTGAAACGACATTATCCGAATGTGAATGTCTCTTCTAGCAACTTGGTACAAAGACCAATAACAGCAGTATTTAAACAACCTTTATCAGGTAATTCAGATCGGTCCAGAGCAATAACACAAAATTGTAGGAGTTTTTAAAGCTCTGGATCTATGTCCGTATTCTGTTGTTGATGTGCTGGCTATAAACATATGATTAAACTTGTTGAGCCGCACTGCCTACAACATCCCATCACGTCAACACTTCAGCCAAAAAAATTGTAGCAGCACTTTATGAAAAAGCTAAAACGGATCGTCCACAAGCCCTGGAGCCCAGATTAAAGCCCTCACCTCCTTCTACAGGTGTGCAGTGGAGAGCATCCTGTGCTCCAGCATCAACTTGTGACATGAGGCAGAAAGAAAAGCTTTGCAGAGAGTGGTGAAGGCTGCAGAGAAGTCTGCTGGAGTCAGCCTCCCCACCATCACAGACATCTACACCTCCAGATGCAGGAAGAGGGCCACCTGCATCATGAAGGACCCCACTCATCCAGCACACACACTTTTTGCCCCGCTCCCCTCAGGAAGGAGGTTGAGGAGCATTAAGTGTAGAACCACTAGACTGAGGAACAGCTTCTGCCCTGAGGCTGTTAGACTCATGAATCTCTAACCAGAATAATCACTGAAAAAATTACATCATGTTTCTGCTGATCTGTTTCATGTTGCTGCTGATCTGTTTCAATGTTGATGTGTTCATGCGTGCTCATCTGCTCACAGACTCATGTTCGTGCTGCTGTTTGGCGTAATGTTTTTATACTATTAGTGCTTAGTGTATGTTTAGTTGATGTTTTTCTTAGTTCATGTCTTAGATGTTATTACTGTTTTTCTTTTACATTTTATTGTTGGATGTAACTGGGACCCTGTGTACATAATTTCATTCCACCACATGTACCACATGGGGTGCGAATGACAAAGAACCTTAAATCCTTGAATGATTATGAGCGGAAGATTCAACCATCTCATATGATGACCATGCACAAAGTAGTAATGTTATTGTATTATTGTGATTTAATTAATTTTTTACATTTAAAATTATCATCTTATTAACTCTTTTTTTGGTCTCTTTGCGCTGTTTGCAGTTTGAGAATGATAGCAGCTGAGTCTTCTTCATCCACCAGATCACCTCCAGCTAAGAAGTCTGGATTGACTGAACTTATTTACTTGGCATATTTTCAAAATAAACATTTTGTAAGTCTTTATTTTGGCCTTTTTTGTACTGAAAATTAACTTTTAACCGAGCCCTCCTTGAAAATGCACCGAACCGAAATGGGATTTTTAGTGTACCGTTACACCTTTAATAGGTAGTGACCGAAATAATGCGATTGTGGATACAGGCGGTGGAAATGAGTTTCCTCCGCAGAGTAGCTGAACTCTCTCAGTGATAGGGTGAGAAGTTCAGTTATCCGGGAGAAACTGAGTAGAACCTCTGCTCCTCCACATCGAGAGGAGCCAGTTGAGGTGGTTTGGACAACTGGTAAGGATGCCCCCTGGGTGCCTCCCTAAGGAAGTGCTTCAGGCTTGACCCTGGGGATGACCCAGGACACACTGGAGGGACTGTCTCTTGGTTGGTCTGAGAATGCTTTGGGCTCCCCCCAGAAGAGCTAGAAGATGTGGCTGTGGAAAGAGATGTCTGGGCCTCCCTCAAGCTGCTGCCTCCACGACCCGACTTCAGAACAAGCAGAAGATAATGGATGGCTGGATGGTGCAGGAAAAGTAGCATGTATTTTAGGCCTTTCTGCTCAAAAACATTAGTTGTTGCTACTGCTCGGAAAAGTGATTCAAAACCTTTATAGACTATTGATGGATCTCATACAGTCTGTATACACACACAGAAATGTAGACTATACATGCTGCACCTACATCTAAACTACACTTTGTTCTGTGAGGACTGACAGGAAGACCTCAAACATCAACAACCAATCCATCATTCATTTGAATGTGCTTTTGTATTTGCCCATATATGCCCTGCTATTATTACTTTGAGTAAAAACTGGGATAAGTTCACAGGAAAATTTCTAAAATGTTAAAAACTTAAGATGAACATTGGTGCTTCAAACAACAGGCAGAATGCAGTACACACCTGGTCTGGACGGACAGTGCAGAAGGATTCTTCAGAAGAGTCAGAGGACAGGGAAAGTGAGTGGACTTTGGTGTGATGAGACTGCATGTCAAGCTACACATGCACAAGCACACATGGACATGCAGCCAAGCACAGAACAGCCATGCAGGAAAGATGCAGAAAACAAAACAAAGCATAAGATATGACAAACGAATGGGATGGCTGCTTTCAGATGATCTGGTGTTAATGAGACAGTCACAATTCCACACATTAACACACAACTTGCCCCTTAATCCCTTTTTTTTTTGGACATCTTAAAGCAGATTCTGGATAAGTTTGACAGAATTTGATTCTTGAATAACTTGACATAATTTGTGCTTGTTGCTTTTCTGGCTTTTCTTGTTGCTCCAGCTGCACCTTAAAGCATGTCAAACATGATACTTTGAACAAAAGGACGGTTTGCGTCTCTTTGTATACTTAAGAGTCCATTTGTTCTACCTAAAGCTGTTTCTTATTTTTCTGGTGTAAACATAAATCCTTTTACGGGAGTCCAAACATTAAAGAATGAAGTGTAGTTTGAAAAATGCCAAGTCTTTCATATTTATGACTATGTCATACTTGTAATGCTCCTGATGGGTTCCTTCCATGTAGATTGAGTTGAAGTGAGGTCAAGTAACAATCTCACAATTAAAGTTGATGATTCCACAGTTTCTCCCTCCCTACAGTCAAGAGTCTGGGTGTCATCCTCAACAGCACTTTATCTTTTGGATCTCATGTCAATAACATTACTCGGTCTGCATATTTTCATCTTGGAACATCAACCGTCTCCGTTCATTTCTTACTCCCACCAGCACAGCCATCCTTATCAATGGTCTTGTCACCTCTCTATTCGATAACTGCAACTCCCTCCTCTCAGATATTCCCCTCAAAACCATCCATAAACTTCAGCTTGTCCAAAACACAGCTGCCCAGATCATCACCAGAACTACTTCAAAGGAATACATCATCCCTATCCTTAAACATCTTTACTGGTTACCGCACTGACTTCAAGATTCTCCTCGTCACTTTCAAAGCCCTCCACAACTTGGCACCTCTGTACAGGTCCTTCTAAAAAATTAGCATATTGTGAAAAAGGTCATTATTTTCCATAATGTAATGATAAAAATGAAACTTTCATATATTTCAGATTCATTGCACACCAACTGAAATATTTCAGGTCTTTAATTGTTTTAATACTGATGATTATGGCATACAGCTCATGAAAACCCAAAATGCCTGTCCCAAAAAATTAGCATATCATGAAAAGGTTCTCTAAACAAGCTATTAACCTAACCATCTGAATCAAC
>NC_056512.1:1995367-2001872 GCF_014905685.2 Nematolebias whitei
CAATCATGGGTAAGACTGCCGACCTGACTGCTGTCCAGAAGGCCATCATTGACACCCTCAAGCAAGAGGGTAAGACACAGAAAGAAATTGCTGAAAGAATAGGCTGTTCCCAGAGTGCTGTATCAAGGCACCTCAGTGGGAAGTCTGTGGGAAGGGAAAAGTGTGTCAGAAAACGCTGCACAACGAGAAGAGGTGACCGGACCCTGAGGAGGATTGTGGAGAAGGGCCGATTCCAGACCTTGGGGGACCTGCAGAAGCACTGGACTGAGTCTGGAGTAGAAACATCCAGAGCCACCGTGCACAGGCGTGTGCAGGAAATGGGCTACAGGTGCCGCATTCCCCAGGTCAAGCCACTCTTGAACCAGAAACAGTGGCAGAAGCGCCTGACCTGGGCTACAGAGAAGCAGCACTGGACTGTTGCTCAGTGGTCCAAAGTACTTTTTTTTGGATGAAAGCAAATTTTGCATGTCATTCGGAAATCAAGGTGCCAGAGTCTGGAGGAAGACTGGGGAGAAGGAAATGCCAAAATGCCAGAAGTCCAGTGTGAAGCACCCACAGTCAGTGATGTCTGGGGTGTCATGTCAGCTGCTGGTGTTGGTCCACTGTGTTTTATCAAGGGCAGGGTCAATGCAGCAGCTATCAGGAGATTTTGGAGCACTTCATGCTTCCATCTGCTGAAAAGTTTTATGGAGATGAAGATTTCATTTTTTAGCACAACCTGGCACCTGCTCAAAGTGCCAACCTCAGCAGTGCCACAGGCTGATTGCCTCCATGCCACGCCGCATTGAAGCAGTCATTCATGCAAAAGGATTCCTGACCAAGTATTGAGTGCATAACTGAACATGATTATTTGAAGGTTGGTGTTTTTTGTATTAAAAACACTTGTCTTTCATTGGTGGGATGAAATATGCTAATTTTTTGGGACAGGCATTTTGGGTTTTCATGAGCTGTATGCCATAATCATCAGTATTAAAACAATTAAAGACCTGAAATATTTCAGTTGGTGTGCAATGAATCTGAAATATATGAAAGTTTAATTTTTATCATTACATTATGGAACATAATGACCTTTATCACAATATGCTCATTTTTTTAGAAGGACCTGTACTTTACTGATCTTCTTTGCTATTACACACCTGCCCAAAGTCTTCTCTCCTTCTTATCCATTTCTCTTTTAATACCTCCTGCCCGCTTAACAATCATGGGACCCAGAGCCTTCTCCCGCAAAGCAAATATGATAAGTGAAATAAAGAAAAATTGAGCTTCTGTAATTTATAATTGCAAATGTCACATTTTCTAGACTTAATTTCAATTGTAAATCTCCTGTTTTTGATAAAATATTTTTTCCAAAAGAAAGACCAACAGATTGTAATTTGTAGTCACTGTGACACTATTTTGACTCGTGCACGTCTTCGTTCAGTTTCAGGTTCCACAAGGCTCTGGACTGGTCCAGCTGTGGAGAGATGAGGTGGAACACCAGACCTGCAATGGTCCAGTGTGTAAATGATGTTCTGAAGTCTGGGAAGATGCACGACATCATGCTTCACCCAAACGAGCTCGTTACCTCGACCACACACACTAAACTTCTGGAGGACGTCGTCCAATGTATAATAACGCCTTTAAACATTATATGTTCTCTGCTTGGTACATTATTTTTCTTTTTTTGTTTTAACAATTTAAAACATGACAGTGATGTCACTGTTTAAAGGAAACAACTGCTCAATAAATTAATAAAATGCAACTTGTTGTGTTTGGGTTCTTTCATCTAAGGTAGACATGGTGTGACCCATGGACTGGTTTAGATTTTTTGTTTTTACTGGAACTGACCTTCAAAAGAGCCAGAAACAGACTCAGCAGCTGATCCTCCGTAGAAACATTATATGGACTACAGGCCATGGATTATTGTTTTATGACATTTAGTGAAGGTTTTTGTTTGGATTAAGACAATAAATGTCTCTATTTCACCACAGATGAACTGTTCCAGTTGCCATATCTTTTGAAATAAAACTGCACAACACAAAGTAATTTAAACAGGAATGGGTAGAAGATTAAATCAAATTTAACATATTTCTTAAAAATTAAATAAAGATGAAAAAAAAAAACAGGAGCAAGAGTCAAGTTTCCAGGATTGGGACAGGACAGGATTTTTTTCTGTGGGACCAGGACAGGACATGAGTGAAAATCCACTCCTGTGTTATCCTCTAGTCTGGACTATCATTTCACCACTTCGTGTTCATGGATTTAATTAGCTTGGTTCAATATTATAACTAAAAACGGAGGTTTTTAAAAGTTTTCTTAGCTTTGATCATAAACAACATACTGGAATCTTATTCCTAGATTTTAAAAATAACCAGATCATTAAGAAAAGCCATTCTACAACAGAGGTGGGTGGCCATGAATGCAAGTTTCCCCGTGAGCGACGATCCAACTCCGGCTGCTAGGTTGGGCGAGTCACGGGGTGAGATAAGGGTGTGACTTGCAAATGAAAGTTGTTAAATTTGGGTGAGTCACCTTCAACACAACCCGAAGTATAACTAACCTAAGGTCACTCTGGGTAATACTCAAGTGCTAGATTTAGTTTGTGATACCCCTTAGAGGAGAGGCTGCAGTGGGGTTTAGCCTCAACTCAGGTTGTAACTTCACTGGGTAGATCGACTTTTGTCTTCCAACTTAAAATTCAAAGTATGGCACATCGTAAAATCGTCATAATCACAAAATATAAAAGTGTTAAAAGTTCTTTTGAATTATTTTAGAATGTCTATGTTCAGTTGTTTCAGTATAATTGATCAAGTAGTACATTTCTGCTCCGTGCTGCAGAGCTGAAGCTGTGTGACATCCCTTTGATGTCCTGCTGCACTTCTCTTCTCTACAATTTAAATTTAAATACTATAACATTTTAAATTAACAATCCATGCTGCATGGATTGTTAATTTAAAATGTTATAGTATTTAAATTTAAATAGTTTATTTTATTTTTAAGGAGGGGCAGCACAGTGGCACAACTTTTAGAGCTGCTGCCTCTCAGCAAGCAGGTCCCCGGTTCAAATCCCGGTCTGGGGGCCTTTCTGGGTGGAGTTTGCATGTTCTCTCCGTGCATGCGTGGGTTTTCTCCGGTTACTCCGGTTTCCTCCCACAGACCAAAAACGTCATGTTAGGCTGATTGGTAACTCTAAATTGTCCCTAGGTGTGATTGAAAGTGAATGGTTGTTTGTCTCGATGCGGCCCTGTAATTGACTGGAGACCCGTCCAGGGTGTCCCTCGCACAGTGATTGTTGGATATGGGCACCAGCGACCCCCGTGACCCAAAATGGAAGAAGTGGGTAAAAGATTAAAAGATGATGGATGGAGATTGGGAGTAACAGGTGATGAGTGAGTATGATTGCAGCCTGACACATGTCGTGACAAAGTTTACTGAACTTGGACTACGGTAGGGTTGGGCCACAGGTATCAAACTCCAGGCCTAGAGGGCCGGAGTCCTGCAACTTTTAGATGGGTCTCTGATGCCACACAGCTGAATCAAATAAGGAGGTCATTAGCAGGACTTTGTAGAACTTGACTGCACTGAGAAGCTATTTCAGTCATTTGATTCAGCTGTATGGCATCAGAGACACATCTAAAAGTTGCAGGACTCCGACCCTCGAGGCCTGGAGTTTGACACCCCTAGGTTGGGCGATATCTCAATATTTTAAAAATATCAATATAATTTTATTCACAATATAAATTGACATTATTACGATATAAATTTTATAGTTATACTTGAAAATTTGCCAGCTCTGCTGTTCTTTCTTCTCCCACATGGCCCCCCTCATCTCACTCACTGCAAACTCAGCCCCTACCCATGTGTTGCGTCTTATGAGCGGTGACGTGAATAAAACAGCAGCTTATCATATTGCTAAATACACGATCCTTAGCGGCTAACAAGACAGCTTTTAGCCTCTAAGGATTGTATCTTTAGTGATCTGATAAGACACTGTTTTATTAATCTCGCACTACCTCCTCTCACTGTAAAACTTGAAAAGTCTGTAGACAGTTCTTTTTCTGCCCGTCTGCGCAGTCAACTTCATGCAGCCTCCTTCTCCCTCACAAGCAGGCTCTCACTGCTGTAGTTCACACATTTACTAACACAGTGAAGGCAGTGCAGCTGGGGAGGATTATTATTTAATACATGTAAAAAAAAAGGTCTACAAAACAAATTTTAATATATATATTTAGACATTTATTTTGTACAGTTATAGCTGTTAATAAACGTGCCTGTGGGACAACTGGGACAAAGCTTTGACTCAGAAATATGTTTTTGTTATTATTTTATGGAAAGAAAAAATATTGAGATATACATCGTATATCGCCATTTTTCTTAAAATATCGATATATTAATTTTGGTTCATATCACCCAGCCCTGGAATACGGTATTCCTACTTTGCGGTTTTTCACTTATCTCGGGTGGGCGTGGTCCTTAACACCTGCGATAAACAAGGGACTACTGTCTTGATTTTATTGGATCTGTCATCAGCTTTTGACAGAGTCTACCACAAAATTCTGCTACATCGACTGTAAAATGAGTTAGGAATTCTGGAACTGGTGTTTCCTCAGACTGATTAAGCCTACTGGATGGAAGACAAAACGTCTCGGCACCGAAAAGAAACCGTCCAGATGACTTGACTGAAAATACAGTATTTGAATTTCTGGAACTGTTAAGTGGTGTTCCTCTTATCTGAGCAACAGAACCATTTCTAGGTTTGTGAGTAACATACAGTCTAAAACCACTCAGTTATTGTATGTTGTTCCTGAGGGTTCAGTCTTAGGTCCCATTTTTTTTCAATTAGCATACATTCATTCATCAATTCATTCAACTTTATTTCTACAGGTAAATCCCATTGAGCCTCGAGGACTCATTTACAAGAGAGACCTGATTTCAACAAAGAATGATGACAACAATGGACAACAGCAACAACAATAAACAATTATAAAAAGTCATAGAATTGTTTTTTTTTTTGTTTGTTTTTTTAACAAATAGGATGGCTAAAAAGAAATAACAAAAAACAGCTAGATTCTAAGGCAAATGTAGAAAACTAAAAACAGGCACATGTCTGCATTGGTCCCTGCCAGGAGTCCAACAGATTCTTAAAGCCACTTAGAGAGGTCAAAGGTCGAGAGCTTCAAATCTTTTAATCAATTAATTAATCAAATCAATTAACCTTTATTTAACCAGGCCATTTCCATTGATATCATAGATCTCTTTTGCAAGGGAGGTCTGGGCCTGAAGGCAGCCTAACAAGCATGTTCTTGGGTTTGTTTGTTTTTTTTTTAATCTGTGGGAGGAAACCAGAGTGCCCAGAGAAAAGCCATGCAAGCATGAGTAGAACATGCAAACTCCACACCGAAAGACCTCAGGTTATAAGGCTGAGAACCTTAATCTCTCACTCACTGCTCTTTGAATTGAGAAAGTTCCACGGATGAGGAGCGAAACGTCTTCTGTTACAAATAAAGTCCAGTTGTTTTTGTATTGAACGCTTTTTGAATTGTGCTATTCTGTTCCTTCTACACATCAGCCCCCTTGGTAAGATTATCAGCAGCAGTGTTGTACAAAGTATCTCAAAGTGATACTTCAGTGAAAGTACAAAAATCTTATCATAAAATTACTTTGGTAAAAGTTAGTCTCCTTTAAAATTATTACTTAAGTAAAAGTCTTAAAGTATCGAACATTTAATGTCCTTAAGTATCAAAAGTACATTTATCTTCTAAAATGTACTTAATGAGTATTAAGTAAAAGTAAATGGTTACAATTTCCAAAACAACATTTATTGGGTGCAATATACAGTGACAAAAAGTTGGAAAGTTTTAACTGAACAATGAAAGATTGCTTTTTAAAAAGTTTGATTCAAATGAAGTATATTCATTCAACCTTTATTAACAAAGCTGTTCGAAAGCTCACATTGTTGTGTAGTTGGCTTGTTTACTGAGCTACGTTCTGTTTGGTTATGGCTTGTTTCTTTCTGACTAATAAATAATATAGACTATATTATAGGATAATATAATAATATAGGAACTAATAGTTACTTGAAGCAGTTCATGTCCTGGAGAACACCAAACCTCTTCTTTTAACCATACCATACCATTTTATTTATAGAGCACTTAAAACAGCTACAAGGCCAACCAAAGTGCTGTACAGACAGAACAACAGGTAACACACCAAGCAAAATACAAAATGAAGTAAATCAGAATATAGACATAAAAACGATGCAGATAATGACGACAAACCAGTGTGGAGCATACAGGATCAAAACACAGATCATCTTGTGTTGAAAGCTACTGAATAGTAGTGAGTTTTTAAACGGGACTTGAAAACCGAGAGGGAGGGGGCCTGTCTGACAAGTAGAGGTAACTCGTTCCAAAGTCTTGGTCCTGCTACAGAGAAGGCCCTGTCCCCTCTGCGCTTAAGATGAGTTCCTGGAACTGTGAGGAGCAACTGGTCCGCTGACCTCAGGGAGCGTGGTGGGACATACGGT
>NC_056512.1:2001972-2007843 GCF_014905685.2 Nematolebias whitei
GGGAACTGTTCAGTGATTTGTAGACATACATGAGTATTTTGAACTGGATTCGAAAGTGAACCGGTAACCAGTGCAGTGAGGCCAAAACTGGTGTAATGTGCTCTCTTTTGCCTGTACTGGTTAAAAATCAGGCTGCTGCATTCTGGACCAGTTGTAGTCGTGCAATGGAGGTCTGACTGATGCCAAACAGGAGTGAATTGCAGTAATCAAGCCTAGATGTAATGAATGCATGCATTACTGTCTCCAGGTTATTTTTGGACAATATGGGCTTCAGTTTAGACAGCCGCCTCAGTTGGAAGAAACATGATTTAACAATCATGTTTACATGCATTGGCAATGTTCACTGACAATGCTTTCTGGAAGTATTCCTGAGCCCATTCTGTTATTTCCTTGACAGTGGCATTCCTGTTTGAGGTGCAGTGACGTTTAAGGACCCGGAGATCACGAGCATCCAGTAGAGTTTTACGGCCTTGACCCTTACACACAGCGATTGTTTCAGATTCTCTGAATCTTTTGATGATGTTATGCACGGTTGATGATGATAACTTAAACATCTTTGCTATTTTACGCTGGGTAACACCATTCTGGTATTGCTGCACTATCTTTCTGCGCAACAATGGTGGAATTGGTGATCCTCTTACCATCTTGGCTTCTGAGAGACACTGACACTCTGAGAAGCTCTTTTTATACCCAATCATGTTGTCAATTGACCTAATTAGTGTTAATTGGTCTTCCAGCTGTTCGTTATATGCTCAATTTCCTTTTTCCAGCCACTTATTGCTACTTGTCCCAACTTTTTTGGGATTTGTTGACACTGTGAAATTTTGAATCAACATATTTTTCCTTTAAAATGTTACATTTACTCAGATTAAACTTTTGATCTGTCATCTATGTTATATTATGAATAAAATATTGACATTTGTCGTCTCCACATCATTGCATTCAGTTTTTATTCACAATTTGTTTAGTGTCCCAACTGTTTTGGAATCCAGTTTGTACAATGGGAGTTCCACAGGGTTCCATTTTAGGTCCGTTGCTTTTCTGTTTATACATTAACGACTTACCGGACAGTTGAAAATATGCCAAATGTCAGATGTATGCAGCAGACGCCATCATATATGTATCTGCAAAGACTCCACAACAGACAGCAGAGCTACTGAAGAGGAAGATGGAGTGAGTGTCTCAGTGGTTTAAGATTCACTGTTTGACTCTGAACTGCAATAAAACAGTCTCCATGTGTTTCAATATCCAGCATAAAGTCTGTAACTTTTCAATTGTGATTGATCAGAAAGAAATCCAAAGAGTGGATGAGTTTAAATATCTGTGTGTCATTCTAGATTCCCATCTTAACTTTGAGTCTCACATAAGGCAAGTATTTAAAACCATTAAGACAAACCTAAATTGTTTTTGTCTTATAAGATCATGTTTATGTGGAAAATCTGCTCAGTTGTACCTACAGTGCCTTGCGAAAGTATTCGGCCCCCTTGAACTTTTCAACCTTTTGCCACATTTCAGGCTTCAAACATAAAGATATAAAATTAAATTTTTTTGTGAAGAATCAACAACAAGTGGGACACAATCGTGAAGTGGAATGAAATTTATTGGATGTGTCAAACTTTCTTAACAAATAAAAAACTGAAAAGTGGGGCGTGCAATATTATTCGGCCCCCTTGCGTTAATACTTTGTAACGCCGCCTTTTGCTGCAGTTCCAGCTGCAAGTCTCTTGGGGTTTGTCTCTATCAGTTTTGCACAAGGAGAGACTGAAATTCTTGCCCATTCTTCTTTGCAAAACAGCTCAAGCTCAGTAAGGTTGGATGGAGAGCGTTTGTGAACAGCAGTCTTCAGCTCTTTCCACAGATTCTCGATTGGATTCAGGTCTGGACTTTGACTTGGCCATTCCAACACCTGGATATGTTTATTTGTGAACCATTCCATTGTAGATTGGCTTTATGTTTTGGATCATTGTCTTGTTGGAAGATAAATCTCTGTCCAGTCTCAGGTCTCTTGCAGACTCGAACAGGTTTTCTTCCAGAATGGTCCTGTATTTGGCCCCATCCATCTTCCCATCAATTCTGACCATCTTCCCTGTCCATACTGACAAAAAGCAGGCCCAAACCATGATGCTGCCACCACCATGTTTGACAGTGAGGATGGTGTGTTCAGCTGTGTTGCTTTTACGCCAAACATATCGTTTTGCATTGTGGCCAAACAGTTGGATTTTGGTTTCATCTGACCAGAGCACCTTCTTCCACATGTTTGGTGTGTCTCCCAGGTGCTTGTGTCAAACTTTAAACAACACTTTTTATGGATATCTTTGAGAAATGGCTTTCTTCTTGCCACTCTTCCATAAAGGCCAGATTTGTGCAGTGTACGACTGATTGTTGTCCTATGGACAGACTCTCCCACCTCAGCTGTAGATCTCTGCAGTTCATCCAGAGTGATCATGGGCCTCTTGGCTGCATCTCTGATCAGTCTTCTCCTTGTTCGAGATGAAAGTTTAGAGGGACGGCCGAGTCTTGGTAGATTTGCAGTGGTGTGATACTCCTTCCATTTCAATATGATTGCTTGCACAGTGCTCCTTGGGATGTTTAAAGCTTGTGAAATCTTTTTGTATCCAAATCTGGCTTTAAACTTCTCCACAACAGTATCTCGGACCTGCCTGGTGTGTTCCTTGGTCTTCATGATGCTCTCTGCACTTTGAACAGAACCCTGAGACTATCACAGAGCAGGTGCATTTATACGGAGACTTGATTACACACAGGTGGATTCTATTTATCATCATCAGTCATTTGGGACAACATTGGATCATTCATAGATCCTCACTGAACTTCTGGAGTGAGTTTGCTGCACTGAAAGTAAAGGGGCCCAATAATATTGCACGCCCCACTTTTCAGTTTTTTATTTGTTAAAAAAGTTTGACACATCCAATAAATTTCATTCCACTTCACGATTGTGTCCCACTTGTTGTTGATTCTTCATAAAAAAATAAAATTTTATATCTTTATGTTTGAAACCGGCAGCACGGTGGTGCAACTGGTAGAGCTGCTGCCTCTCAGCGAGCAGGTCCTTGGTTCAAACCCCGGTCCGGGGGCCTTTCTGGGTGGAATTTGCATGTTCTCTCTGTGCATGCGTGGGTTTTCTCTGGGTGCGCCGGTTTCCTCCCACAGACCAAAAACATGCATGTTAGGCTAATTGGTAACTCTAAATTGTCCCTAGGTGTGAGTGAGAGAGTGAATGGTTGTTTGTCTCGTTTGTCTCTGTGTGGCCCTGTGATGGACTGGAGACCTGTCCAGGGTGTCCCCCGCCCCTCGCACAGTGATTGCTGGACATGGGCACCAGCGACCCCCGTGACCCAAAATGGAATAAGCGGGTAAAGATAATGGATGGATGGATGGATGGATGGATGTTTGAAGCCTGAAATGTGGCAAAAGGTTGAAAAGTTCAAGGGGGCCAAATACTTTTGCAAGGCACTGTACATGCCATGATTCTGTCTCATTTCTCATACTGTGTCACTGTCTGGAGCCAAGCAACTTTATCTGCTTTAAAACCTATGAGGATGGTGTATTCACAAGCACAGAAAGTTTTAGACCAAAAACCATTGAAGTGGCACCACTGTAAAATACTGGAGAAATATAATTTCTTAAGCTTTGACAAATTTTTTTTTAATTTTCTTATTTAAAATTGACTTTTAAATGCATTAATGGTCTTGTCCCAGAGCTGGTGAGCAGAATGATTTTCAAAGTCAGCAGCTCAGGAGTTGCAACAAGAAGTGCAGTTGATGGAGACTGCAAACCTGCAAATTACAAAACATCAATTGGTCAATGTTCCTTCTCATTCAAAGGCCCTCATATCTGGAACAGTTTACCATCAGCAATAAAAACATTAACAGATCTTAAGAGTTTTTAATTCCCAGGTGAAAAAATGGTTGAAACAAAACCAAATCTGTGAACACTGAGCCCCATGAGGATAGAGGAGCAGGCATGTGTGTGACTGAACTGTTTAATTTTAATTTTAATTTTATTTTATTTTAGCTGTTTGTATATAAAAGTCCAGCCAAGGACTGGGTTTGCAAATTAGCCTGTGGCTAGAAAACCTTTGTACAAAACAACGGTTGCTTCGTTTTTAACATGTAACATTGTTTAATGTGCTGTCCTTGTTCAAATAAACTTGAATGAAAAATGAAATGTCATGAGTTAGTCATCAAAACAAACAAACAAAAAAGACAGTCAAAAATAAATGCTGATAACATATTGGTGTGGACAATCAGGGTTTTGTATTTATATGAAACAAAATGAATGTCTCTTGTAGATTGTCGTCTTGTATAAACATTATAAAACTTCACTTCCTTTCACGACTAATATTCATGAGAATAATGTTGCTGCCTCGTCTTTTACAATCTCTGTTTTTAAACCAGCCCACCCCAGTAGACACAAAACCACCTCCTCCCTCCACGAGAACACCTTCTGGTTAAAATCAGTGCACCTTTAAGTAATGTATAAAAAATTCAATCATCCAGATGAGACGGTGTCTCATACAGGAGCTTGATGCTTTTGGAGCAGTCCTCGTCACTGTGGCTCAGTTCTCGGAGCTGTTAGAACAGGTGCAGTCTGTTTTGACCCGGGCTTCTGCTGCTGAGATCCAGGCTCTGCTGGTCAGTCTTGTGGAGGACGGGATCATCTCGAAGCCTGGAGTCTGCACCATCTTTATGATGGGATTGTGCCTGATCTAGTCTGCATGGAAGCTTCACGTAAACTGGAATGCGATGAGCTGGATGGGACAGAGTCTCACGAATCATTTGCCCTGCAGTACCTCTGTAGTAGACACGTAGGTACGTGCCACTAATTGTAGTATGACAATATATGAGATATATATGCATACAATATTCACGAGTTCCTCATCTTTCTGACTGTGTAATGTCGTGCATTGAATTTAACAGAAATGTAACGAGAGACGTTATTTATCTTTGACCCATCAAAATGAATGCGGTCATTTATTTTCAGAATCAAAGTTTAACATCAAACATTTACATTAATTTGGCAAAATATGAAAATAATAACAGACAAGTTTCACAGAAAAGGGACATCGATCACTCGGCGGTGAACGAGGACTTTGCTTCAGATATTTCTAAAATATCTGTACTGATTTTATGAGAAAGAGGAGAGTTTTAAGATGAAATGGAGATTTATCTTACAGAGAAATATGTGAGGGAATTAATCTGTTTGACCAGAAATTGCACGCTCCATCAGATATCAGCTTGCCCACGGTACACTTGGTCGAAAATAGAACCATCTACCTTGATGATGAAATCAGCGTCGGCGTAGGTTCCTTTCTGACTCTTTTCAGCGTCTCCGTGAGAACTACCAAACCCTCAGAGAGTCGTACGTGGTTTTCAAACAGAAATTATAATCCCAAAACGTCTCTGGATTATCCTGAATGCGTTTGCACCCAAGAACTCTGAACTCCTTTCATTCTTCAGAACTTCTCAGACTCTTAATTGTCAGCAACTCTGCCAGAACCGGGAAGTTGCCACATTTTTAATGGGTCGACTTCCGGGTCATTTGAGAGCTTTTTGATTGGTCGATGGACCAGAAATAGAGGTGTGGTTTGTGATGTAAGATGTTATCATAAGTCAAGGATTGTTTTCAACATACAGAAAAGATTATTGCAGACGACCAGACTTCGTGGAGTCTCACGCTGTTGTATCTTCTCAAATAGTAAAACATGACATTTCTTCTCAGTAAACATTTTAGTTGACCGAAAACCGACCTTTAACATACTTACATTACTTGGCTCATTTCAGACAGAGAATCAAGAAATGCATATTAACCTGATTTCTTCTTTGAATGAGGAATAAAAATCATTACTTACTG
>NC_056512.1:2007943-2009414 GCF_014905685.2 Nematolebias whitei
AGTGTTGAAGGAATGTGCTGATCAGCTCTGCGAGGTGCTGGCAGACATCTTTAACACCTCACTTACCTGGAGACAGTTCCCACCTGCCTGAAGACTGCCACCATCATCCCAGTCCCAAAAAGCTCTACAGTGACTGGTCTGAATGAGTATCGGCCAGTGGCCCTCACCCCGATAGTCGCTAAATGCTTCGAAAAACTGGTCATGACTCACATCAAAACAACCATCAACATCAACGAGGACCCTCATCAGTACGCATACCGTGAGAACCGATCAACAGAGGATGCAATCTCCTCTGTGGTCCACACTGCGCTCAACCACCTGGAGCAGAAAAACTCTTACGTCCGTATGCTCTTTGTGGACTTCACATCCGCCTTCAACACCATGATCCCCCAAACCCTGATGGACAAACTATCCACACCAGGACTAAGCCCCTCCATCTGCAACTGGGTACTAGACTTTTTAACAAACAGACCACAGTTAGTGAGGATCCACAACCTCTCCTCCTCCACCATAACCCTCAGCACTGGCTCTCCTCAGGGATGTGTGTTGAGCCCCCTCCTGTTTACTCTGCTCACATATGATTGTGCAGCTACCCATCCAGGCTGTCACATTGTAAAGTTTGCAGATGATACAGCGGTGGTGGGATGCATCACAAACAATGATGAGTCCAGCTACAGGCAAGAGGTGGAACACCTGGAGAGCTGGTGCAGAGAGAATAACCTTCACATCAATGTGAAGAAGATGAAGGAGATGATTGTGGACTTCAGAAGGAACAAAAACACCTACACCCCCCTGAACATAAGAGGATCTGCGGTGGAAGTGGTCTCCAGCTACAAGTACTTGGGTGTACACATGAATGACAACCTCAGCTGGAGCAACAACACCACCAGCCTGATCAAGAAAGCTCATCAGAGACTCTACTTCCTCAGACGGCTGAGGCGAGCTGGTCTGGGAAGCTCAGTCCTCACCTCCTTCTACAGGTGTGCAGTGGAGAGCATCCTGTGCTCGAGCATCAATGTGTGGCATGGAGGCTGCACAGCTGCAGAAAGAAAAGCTTTGCAGAGAGTGGTGAAGGCTGCACAGAAATCTGTTGGAATCAGTCTCCCCACCATCACAGACATCTACACCTCCAGATGCAGGAAGAGGGCCACCTGCATCATGAAGGACCCCACCCACCCAGCACACACACTTTTTGCCCCACTCCCCTCAGGAAGGAGGTTAAGGAGCATTAAGTGTAGAACCACTAGACTGAGGAACAGCTTCTACCCTGAGGCTGTTAGACTCATGAATCTCTAACTAGAATAATCACTGTGAAAAACCATATCATGTTGCTGCTGATCTGTTTCATGTTGCTGCTGATCTGTTTCAATGTTGATGTGTTCATGCGTGCACATCTGCTCACAGACTCATGTTCATGTTTGTGCTGATGTTCAATGTTTTATGTTATGAGTGCTTAGTGTATATTTAGTTG
>NC_056512.1:2009514-2017752 GCF_014905685.2 Nematolebias whitei
CACCCAGCACACACACTTTTTGCCCCACTCCCCTCAGGAAGGAGGTTAAGGAGCATTAAGTGTAGAACCACTAGACTGAGGAACAGCTTCTACCCTGAGGCTGTTAGACTCATGAATATCTAACTAGAATAATCACTGTGAAAAACCATATCATGTTGCTGCTGATCTGTTTCATGTTGCTGCTGATCTGTTTCATGTTGCTGCTGATCTGTTTCAATGTTGATGTGTTCATGCGTGCACATCTGCTCACAGACTCATGTTCATGATTGTGCTGATGTTCAATGTTTTTATGTTATGAGTGCTTAGTGTATATTTAGTTGATGTTTTTCTTAGTTCATATCTTAGATGTTATTACTGTTTTTCTTATACATTTTATTGTTGGATGTAACTGGGACCCTGTGTACATAATTTCGCTCCACCACATGTACCACATGAGGTGCGAATGACAATAAAGAAACTCTGACTCTGACAACACACCATCATTTATTGCTCATTGCATGTTCTAGTTATTGAGCAGAAGCCATGATTTTTGAACAAATAAATTATGTAAAATTAAAAAATGTTTTAAAATGAGAAATAAATGAGGGTGCCTAGTCTGTCAGGTCTAGTAGAGTTTAACATTAGTTTTGTGTCAGTGGGTCACATGACATGAAAATTATTGTGCAAAAACCACTGAATGTCTGATTTCTTTATTTGAAATTTTATAAGCTGATACATTAATTCAAAAGCCAATAAAGTTGCTGTATGCAACTTTTTATTAAAAAAAAAAAATAAAAGTTGCATGGTTTTTACATATTTGTTAAAACTGTCATTATGTCGTGACAGTATGGTATAAAACAGATAATCTGTGAAAAGATTGAACTCCAAGACTTGAGGTCTTGGTCTGAACTTGGTCTCAGACCCCAAAAGTCTTGGTCTTGTCTCGGTACACTCTGGTCTTGGTCTTGACTTAGTCTCAGGTTAGGTGGTCTTGACTACAACAGTGACTATTTGCAGTTGCGGCAGAGAGTTGAGGGACGCAAAATGTTTGCGTCTTCCCAGGGGGGCGTAACAGAAAATAGAGAAGCACTGCTCTACTGAATGGTCTAACATATAATGAACACATAAATTAGGCTAACAAGAACAGACTCACTAAAAGAACAATGCTAAACAGCTAACAGAACAATAAACATATATTTTATGCATAATCCCTCCCTGAGGCCATGTGACCAGCATTCAACCACAATGAACCAATGAGGTAGTCTCATTATGTCATGAGGACCCGCCCTCCAAGAGCGACGAGTATTGATGAGACTACCTATATCAATAAAGGTTGAAGAAAACTGACCAATGAAATTACTGAACAGGTCACAGCCAAACCATGAAACTGGGAGGAAGGAGGGAGCGGGAGAGGGGAGAATTCCCCCTCTCCCTGTGAAGCATATGTGTCAAACTCAAGGCTCGGGGGCCAAATTTGGCCCTCCTTAACATCTTATCTGGCGCCAAGATTTTATTTTAAATGCAAAATACTTTTATCACATTAATTTTTTTCAATAATCTTTTATTATGTCAAAAATGCAACAGAGAACATGAAATGAGACCAATCAAACTCTTGTTGAGGAACCTGCAACCAAGAAAAGATGTTGATATCTAACTTGACTTAATGTAGATTCTGAAACAGGCCCTTAGTTTGAAAAAGTTTTAATTTTGGCCCCCTTTTGTAAGTGGGTTTGACACCCCTGGCATGAAGCATGTGAGCTCCGTGGAGCAGGAGTTGAGTCAAATTTATTTATAAAGCACATTTAAAATTAGCAGCTGATTCTTGATGTACAACAAGAGCTGCATATCTCTCTCAGTAGCCGTGTGCTGCCACTCATTTTACAATGTGAACACCATCAGATTATTCACAAGCGTGGCTTATATATGTACAAATTGTGCTTTTTCTATTTAGTATGCACAGCTTATATTTGGGTGTGCTTTATAGATCAGCAATTATGGTAGTGCACAGACTGAATCATTAAAAACTCACTGTCATGTTTGTAAGTAAAATTAACTCTGTCTCTCTCTGTCTGTCTGTGGGTGTGTACGTGGGCGCCTGTGTGTGTAGGTACGGTGATCACTATGAATGGAACAAGGCCGTGACCTGTATCCACAATGTGTTGAGTCAACAGCGCTGGCTGGAGCATTATGGAGAGGTGGTCATCAGAAACACAAAGAGCGATGAGTGCACTTGCAAGATCACCTTTGTCAAGGTGAAGACACTCATTTTCACCTGGTTTGTCCCAACAGTCCACACCTGTACACACGTCGAGCTGAACTGCCCTTCATTATCCCATCTCCATTTTACAGTCTCGTTACTGGAGCTCAGACAGCAGTAAGAACGAGGTTCAGGGTGTAGTCCTAAATCGGGCCGGAGAAGTGATCCATCGCTTTGGAGGCCTGTGGCATGAAGGCATCTTCTGTGACACTCTGCCAACACCAAAGTGCATCTGGAAGCCCAGTAAGGAGCTCCACCTTAACTCAAACAGCACAGATGGTCTTCAGCTTCAGAAACTCAACCTTCCAGTTGAAAACCTGAGAATTAAGCAGTCGTGCAGGGTTTAAATCCATCATCCATCAGAGTTCATCTGATAAATGTTGTTTCTGTTCAGATGTACAGCCTGATGACTACGCCCAGTTCTATGGTTTCTCACATTACGCAAGAGAACTGAACGAACTAACCCCGGACCTGATTGGTGTCCTTCCACCTACAGACACACGATTCAGACCAGACCAGAGGTATTTACACTTGTATTTTAATCTGTACTACTACAGTGTCTGTTTAATTCTGAACACTGCTGCTTCCATTAGGCTCCTAGAGGAGGGGAAGGTGGAAGAGGCTGATAAGAAGAAGGATGAAGTGGAGGAAAAGCAGAGAGACCGCAGGAAGGAGATGGCCAAAAAAGGGGAGGAGCACATCCCTCGTTTCTTCAAGTAAAAAGAAAAAAGCATATATGAATACCATTTTTTTGGGGTTATACATTGCTCTGGAGTATAGGTCGCATCAGTCACAAAGTACATCATGAAGAGAAAAAAATATATTTATAAGGCACTTTGGAGTATAAGTCACATTTATTATGTGTTGCCACAGACCCCTCACAACAGGTGTCGTGCCAAAAATTGATTAGTGTCGCGGGAGCACCTCAGGAGCGCCTCAGGAGCGCACTCAAAAGCGCACTCAGGAGCGCACTCAGGAGCGCACTCAACAGGACTTGTTGTTACAGTTCAAAATTTAATGAGATTAACACCTAAAAACAATGTTGTATGCACCGGTCAGCAGACATGCTGGGGCAAAGGGGCCCCATCCCTCTGCTGCTGGAGCAGGGAAGAAAGGTGCAGCGAGGCACGTTGTCCGTGGCCCCAGGAAGTGATGAGGTGCGAGCAGGGTGACACTGTAGAGCTTGTGGTCGGAGCTGCGAGCCGCCTTCATCCCTGTAGTATATAGTGCCGCTCGTAGCGGAGTGCTATGTAATGTGATAAAACCAGGAACGGTGCTGATGGTATGATGCTAAGTTGTTCTGAAGATGATGGTTATTAAATGCAGTTCATGATGAGTCTGTCAAGCATCCGTCTTCTTGTAGTAAAAGGTGTAAGTCAACATATATTTCAGTCCCCGGACAGTTCCAGGCCGACCCAGAGCCTGTCGTGGCATACTGCCACGGAGGAAATGTGCCTGGCAGCAGGGGCGGACTGGGACAATAATCCAGGCCGGGAATTTTGATACCATCCCAGGCCACCACCACCTGATTAACGCAAACCACCAAGACTGAGTTCAATTGAGCGCACTTTGAATGCATGTTGTTTGCACACGTCTAAAAAGCCATCCATAATTTCCCATCTATTCATTTTCACTTATTGACTATTTATATGTATTGGCTATTCATATAACAAAAAAAAAGTTCTTAATCTCAACGGAACTTTACCTGGTAAAATAAAGTTTAAATAAAATATTGTAATACAAGGATTTTAATATTCAGATAATTTATTGGAGTAATGAAGGGTATACACAAAATATCCTCAATAATCCAGGTAGAAAATCTAAAAAAGTTAAGTCAGGTCCTCTGGACAGATTAAAAAAAAAAAAAACTTGTTGAAACGTTTAGTCTTTAATCCAAAAGACTGTCAGTTTGAGAAGCTGCAACAAACTTAGTTTCAAATAGTCTCTTTTCATAGTAGATCAACCAGTTTGTTGCTGACATCCAGAACTAGCTGTTAACATGATAAAGGAGGACCATCATCAGCCTAACAATGGATCGTTAGTGCTCTAGGCTGTTTGCTATTCACAGGGGGCTGAGAGATACCAGCAATAACAGCATTGTAAGAGGGCTACAGTTGGACACAGAGGCCTCTGTCCCTGTTTAATGATGGATGAGTTCTCATCACAAAGATGGCTTCCTTTACTCCTCTCTCAAACCAACACTTCTCTCTTTCAAGGATGAGCACATCTTCATCCCTGAAAGTGACTGCTGGCCTGCAGATGAGTGTAAACCACAGAGTTCTCCTGGCCTGATGATGTTGCTCTTTGGCCCAGCACAGAAGAGCAACATCTTCAGGCCAAGACTCGGCAGTTTACACTCATCTGCAGGCCAGCAGTCACTTTCAGGGATGAAGATGTGCACATCCTTGATAGAGAGGAACTATGGTTTGAGAGAGGAGTAAAGGAAGCCATCTTTGTGAAAAGAAACCATTGTTAGGGGTTGTTAGGCTGCAGGTCTTCCTTATGTTAACAGCTAGTTCTGGATGTTAACAACAAACTGGTTGATCCACTATGAGAAGAGGCTATTTGAAACTGAGCTTGTTGCAACTCCTCAGACTGAACTTAGTTTTTTGGATTAAAGACAAAAGTTTCAACAAGTTTTTTTTTTATTTGTCCAGAGGACCTGACTTAACTTTTTTAGATACAAAAAAATCTGAATTCCTAAACATTTCAACATTAAACTTTTTTCAGATCCTAACCCATATTATAAAATTTGCAATATTCTTTGTAAAAACTTAAAAACATTTGTTATATTAAGTCAGTTTTGGCCCACTTAGGTCCCTCAAAGTGAAGCTAGCATGTGGATATTAAGCTGTGCTGATAAACTGTGCCAGAGTTCAATTTTTTCAACACAAGTGTTTCTCTTACCTGCTCCATTACGAACAAACATTAATTTATAGCACTTAGCAGCATCCGCGGCCAGAGCTTTTCTCTTTTTTATCCTCTCTCTCTCTGCTCCACCTTTCCTCTTCTTTGGCTGTCTCTGTTGCTCCATTCTACAACTCAGAGATGCACGCACCGCGCGCCAACACCGTCGGGAGCGCGAGTCCTAGGGCGGGGAGGGGGGCGGGCGCAATGTGTGTGTGTGTGTCTCTGCTCTGTGACACACAGAAAAGGAAGGGAGGGGGCCGGCCCGGCCGGGGGATGTGCCAGGCTTTCTCCGTCGCTGCAGTGCAGCGTGAGACCTGAGCCCAGGCAAAAGTGAATTGTTTATTTAAAATAATAAAGTCCGTGCGACCCGAACCGAGCCTTTAGTCCCGTTCCTCGGCAACCAGGCCACCGGGAAGTGTCCCGGCGCTCCCGATGGCCAGTCCGCCTCTGCCTGGCAGGAGCCAACCAGACATGGGTGGTGGGAAGGTCCCCCGCGAGGGAGAATCCTCTGTCACTGAGGGGCCGTCCCTTCCGCTGGGTTGAATCCCCTGGGCAGACTGCATGGACCCCTCCCTTTTACAAACATTCTTTCTGCTGCTAGATTACCATTTGGGGCTGCATATTTGATTACCTACAGTTTATAATCTGCAGAATAACATTTTCTTTCCTTTTTTCAGTTGTCTCTAAGTCAATGTTTTGGTGTGTGTGTGTGTGGGGGGGGGGGGGGGGTATCGGTAGAGGAAAAACATATAGTTGTCAAAGCCTAGAGGACCCTGTCACGGCTGCAAATGGTAATGTTTGCTCTGGTTCATGTCAGTATGAATGACCATTTAAAGTGTCAGTAAAAATTACGTCATGAATAGGAGAAAAAAACGTATACAAGTCGCTTTGGACTATATGTCGCAGGACTGGCCAAACTATGAAAAAAAAAAAAAAAGTGACTTATAGTCTGGCAAATACGGTATATAATATAATTTATGTGGGAGGTGGTGGAGGTGGGGGGTTTAGGTGTGTAGGCGAGATGTTCAGTAAGTGAGTTCCTTCTCAAGTCCAGTTTATGTATGTTCCATGTAAGATCATTGGATGATTACACAAAAGCATTTCCACTTAAAGTCCCTAGAAAATGATCCACACTTTTTGACCCTTTACACATTTTGTCAAGTTGCAACCATAAACTTCATGGTATTTTATGTAACAGACCAACACAAACTTTTGTGGACTTTAATAAACCAGTTTTTTCTGCCAACTGTGGGTCTCTTAGGGTCTGTTTCCACCAGCTTTGATGCTGATATTTTTGCCCATTCTTTGTAAACCAGCTGCAGCTCAGGCAAACTGGATTGAGAGCATATGAACAGCATTTTTCAAGACTTCTTACATATTTAGTTGGATTTAAGGCGTTTTTATTTAACCCTAAAAACATGAACAGGTTTGAAATTGTTTCGACTAATTTTAAAAAATGATTTTTTTTTCATGTGTTAAAATGTCCCAGAGGAATCAAACTGGAACATTTCAGTTTTTGCTGCAACGTATTCCAGAAAGATGGTGCAGAATAGGAGAAGCCAACCTCCACCCCCACCCCTCATTTTCTGTTCTAACTGAAGTAACACTAAAAGATGCAACTAAAAAAGTTCAGTCTGGTCCTCTGGACATTCAAAAAACAAAACAAAGCAAAACAAAAACAAACAAAAATGTAGAAACGTTTCGTCTCTCATCCGAAAGACTTCCTCAGTCTGAGGTGCTGTTTTCAGCTCAGTCTCTTAAATAGCACCTTCTCAGAGTGGATCAACCAGTTTTGCTGCTGACAACCAAAACCAGCTGATCACATGGTCAAGAAGGACCATCAGCCTACCAATGGATCATTAGCACCTGATGGCTGTTAACTATTCACAGGGGGCTGAGAAATACTACCAATCACAGCATTGTAAGAGGGGGACAATTGAACGCGGAGGCCTCCACCCCTGTTTAATGATGGACGGTTTCTTTTCACAAAGATGGCCTCCTTTACTCCTCTCTCAAACCATCGTTTCTAACTAAAAGACGCAATTCCAGGAGTGCATCCTGACTACACTGTATTTGTGAGATCTTAGACCAGGAGTGGCCAGATCTTTTCATCATGTGAGCTCCTTTTAAAAGTGACTGAGTGGTTAGAGCAGTCGTCCTCCAATGCAAAAGTTGGGGGTTTGAATCCACCAGCAGTCACATGCTGAAGTGTAACCTGGACAAGACACTGAATCCCTCATTGTCTCCAATGTGTGTCCCATCAGTGTATGAATGTGATAAAGCTCTGATTAGTCTCTTTAGAATGATTTGTTCAATTATCTTTGTAGAGATCTAGTAGAGTGCTGTATGAATGAATGAGGCACAGATTGTAGTGGAAATTAGGGCTGCAACTAACGATTATTTTAAGAATCGCTTAATCGGCCGATTATTTTTTCAGATTAATCGATGAATCTGCAAAAACAAACGTTTTAATTTCCACCCCTTTATTCCAAAATTGAACATTTGACTGACATAGCAATTCACACAAAAAACAAGTTGCTATTTGATTATTCTGTTAGTAAAATATTGAATAATATAAAATAAAAGTTAGACAAATAGCTTAAAAAAAATAAATGTACACAAAAATATGTACATATGTATCTTTATACCTGCACAATATGTAGCTACTTTGTAAAATGTGTCCTTGAGGGAAGTGTGTAACCTGGATTAAAAGTGTGGATTATTGTAACTTGGATTAAAAATTTGGATTATTGTAGTGAAGCCTTCGTCTTCAACCATCGACAGAGGCCTCATGTCAGTGACGATCATGTTCAGGATGTTTCAGTGAAGACAGCTGCTGCTGTGGTGTCCATGATGTCTGTCCATCATGAAGGATGTTGTTGTTTGTTGTTGTTTTCTGGAATGAGACAGTAAATATGTTTTATAATAATTTAAAGCAACTCAAGAAATGCCTTGTTTCACTTACAGTGTTAGGTTCAGGCAAAAGTAGCTAAAAAAGCAATTAAACACACACACACACACACACACACACATCTCCTGATAGCTGCTGCATTGACCCTGCCCTTGATAAAACACAGTGGACCAACACCAGC
>NC_056512.1:2017852-2027647 GCF_014905685.2 Nematolebias whitei
TGCATATAGTTTAAGGCCTTATGTAAAATCCCCTTCATAAGCCCACCTTAAACCACATAATTGCATGACACATTGAACCAGAACGGCACAGGCTGGACGTCGCTGGAGACAACCTTCGCTGGAGGCGATCTGCAATCCTGACGTTGGTCTCAACTCTTCATCCAGTGGCCGCTTCTTCAGTTCAATCCAAGGGTACCCCTCTGTATGCTGATTAATCAACACTTCCAATCGCTGTGGATTTACCGTTGTGGATTATATGACTTTTTCCAATGGATTACAGACTCTGTTTCCAAGGGGTTAAAGCATTGCTACAATGGGATTACCGAGACGATATGGGATTATAATCAACACAATGGAATACCAAGAACATTGTGGAATTACCTTGACTTTGTTTCCTTGCTGGATTACTTCTGACTTTAGTCTTCCTTGAAGGATTACTTCTGACTTTGGTCTTCCTTGCTGGATTACATCAAGCTCAAGGACATTTGAAGGTCTAAGTTCACGGTTGGAATTCATCCCCATGGACAGGTGATGATTTCCAAAGGGGGGACTGTAGTGAACCAGATAACCTCAAATCTACCAGATGGACAGAGACTGTTATTTTCATTGATCTGAATAAGTCTGGGCCATCTGATGAACTTTCTTTCTTGAATTAATCAAGCAGAAAAGACAATTCTTTATAATCATTACTGTCTTACAAATGTTTTGATAATCAAATTGTGTTAGTTCACTCAATGCTTTACAGGTTGAAAAGAACTACTAATTTTTATTTTACATAAACAGTAAGTAATGATTTTTGTTCCTCATTCAGAGAAGAAATCACCCGAATATGCCTTTCTTGATTTTCTGTCTGAAATGAGCAAGCTGTCGTAAGTATGTTAAAGGTTGGTTTTCGGTCAACTAAAAGGTTTACCGAGAAAAATGTCATGTTTTACTATTTGAAAAGATTACAAAGTGTGAGACTCCACGAAGTCTGCTGTTGCTGCAATAATCTTTTCTGTATGTTGTAAACAATCCTTGACTTATGATAACATCTTACGTCACAAATCCACTCCTCTTTCTGGTCCTTCCACGAATCAGAAAGCTCTAAATTGAACAGGAAGTCGACCCAAATAAAATGTGGCAACTTCTCAGTTCATGAAATGGAGAAGAGAAGGAATAGAGAATTATGGATTCCAGAATTCCAAGAGAATGAGAGTTCTGAGAGATGTTGGAATGAGAGCTGACAACAGGTCCGATAGTCCAACAGAATGAGAGTTCTGAGAGATGCAGCCGGTTATGAAGAGTTTGGAGTTATGAAGAACCAGGGACGTTTGGGACTATAATTCTGTTTTGAGCTAATCAACGCACGACTTTCTGAAGGTTTGGTAGCTCTCGACGGAGACGCTGAAACGAGTCAGAAAGGAACTACATCCAACGCTGATTCATCGTCAACAGGTAGATGGTTCTATTTTGACCAAGTGTACCGTGAGAAGCTGAGGATCTGACGAAGCGTGCAATTTCTGGTTAAACAGATTAAACTTCCCTCACACAGTTCTCTGTAAGATAATCTCCTTTCACTCTAAAACCCACCTCTCTCTCATAAATCAGTACAGATATTTTAGAAATATCTTAAGCAAAGTCCTCAAATCACCGCCGAGTGATTTGAAGTTCATTTTCTGTGAAACTGTCTGTTATTATTTTCATATTTTGCCAAATTAATGTAAATGTTTGATGTTAAACTTTGATTTTGAAAATAAATGATTCCATTCATTTGATGGGTCAAAGATGAATAACGTCTCTCGTTCACATTTCTGTTAAATTCAATGCACGACATTTACAGTCAGAAAAATGAAGAACTCGTGAAAAGTATGCATAAATATATACACATATATTTGTCATACAACAAGTGACACGTACCTCACGTGTCTCACTACATCAGTCAGAAACAATTACTTACTAAAGCTGTCTCGGTGCTGTGCAGTTGTTTAAATCCTGACTGAAAAATCTAAAAAATTCCATTTACATTCAAAAACTTGGTTAGTTGACTAAAAAATTATTTTCTCCAAAATTTTAGAAAAAAAATTGAAGTTTTGAGATTGGCCTGAAGTTTGAACAAGCTGCAGGGTCAAGTCCGGGTTTTTTAATTAATGGAGTTACCACTGCATGTTTTAAAACATCAGGAACCACAACTGTAGCAAAACTGCTGTTAATAATGGTCCATTTGACGGTAGAACCTGTTTAAAAAAATGCAGCAGGGATGGGATCAGCAGGGGAGCCTGAGGGTTTCATGTGACCAACGACCTCATTTAAAAATGAGAGTGAGATGGGGTCAAAGTGACTGAAGACTGCTGAGCAGGGGACAAGAACTGAAGGGTCGGCTGTGGAGTGTGGAATTGATGACCTAATCGACTCAACCTTTCAACAAAATGCCTGACAAACTTATTACAGGTGTCAACAGAGGCCTCAATGGTGGCAGACTGAGGCACGTTTAGAATGGTGTTAATGGAGTTAATGGTGTTAATGGTGCTGAAAAGAACACGGGGGTTGTGACTGTTTGAGTTGATAATTTTTGAGAAATATTTGTTTTTCTCCTGTTTAACGGTGGTCTGATATGCTTTCCAACGTGTTTTTAACATCTCAAAAGACACCTGAAGTTTATCTTTTTTCCATCGACGTTCAGTTCTTCTGCACAGGTGTCTTGCCTCTCGTGTAGTCTCATTTACCCAAGGGTGGGGCGTGCGTTTTTGATTCCTGAGCTTTAACGGGGCGACTGAGTCCAGGATCTGTACACACGCCTCCTGATGCTGAGAAAGCAACTCCTTTGTAGTAAGACCCGAAGAGAGTTCAGAGTCTGAAACAGAATTACTAGCAAAGATGGAAGAGAAGAGTGTGGCGATGGAAGGGTTAAAAATCCTACAAGGCTTGGGTGTGGGGGGAGGTGCAGGTTCACAAATCAAAGAGGTGTTGAATAAAACCGGTTTGTGGTCGGAACAAACAGTGTCACCAATTTCTAAATCAGAAACAAACAAACCATGTGTTAAAACTAAGTCTAGAGTGTGGACCTGCTGGTGAGTCGGACCAAGAACACTCTGAACAAAGTTAAAGGACTGGATGAGGTCTAGAAAGTCCTGAGCTAATGGTTTATCTGGGCAGCACACGTGGATATTAAAGTCTCCTAAAATCAAAACCCGATCATATTGGAGCAGAATACCAGTTAGAAAGTCAGAGAGTTCATTTAAAAACTGCTTATGGTATCCAGGGGATCTGTAAAAAATAGCACACAGAACTGGGTTGGAGTGGCCCAGCTCACAACAGAGCAGTTCAAAACTCGAATAATTAGCTGAACCATGGAGCTGTCTGCAGTGGAAATGTTTCTTAAAAACAGCCAATAATCCTCCACCATGACCAGTTGTCCTTGGAGCATTGAAAAAAGAACAATCCGGAGGCAGTAATTCCAGAAAAACACTGAACTCACAGGGCAGATCCAAGTCTCAGTGATGAAAAGAAAGTCCAGTCGGTGGCAGCAGAAAAAGTCGTTCAAAATAAAAGTTTTATTAGCCAGCGATCTGGCATTTATCAGGGCCATCCTCATAGAATCCACCACAGGAGGAGATGATTGCAGTGTCTAGTCCAGCAGCCTCAGATTTGCAGAGTTAGACGCGCGCCTCCAGCAGGAAACAGAGCCGCGCACGGGCCCAGTGTGATGATGGGATCCCGACAGCGGGACCAGACAGCGCACCACAGGATCTGTACAGCGCCAGGAGCGGAGGTGGACCATCAGCTGGAGAGGATGATTCAGAGGCGGCAAGCAGGGCTTTAAGCTTCACCAGCTGGCCAGTGCATTTTCCACGGCGTCTGGAGCGATGTCTCCAGGGAGGCAGGAGCGTGGCTCGCTGTAGGTAAGCAGGCACGTCCGCCAGCAGCGGGGGGACAGGGGGTGGTCCAGAGTTATGCTCATATTGATCAAAATAAGCGACATTGTGCTACAAAGTTGAAGATCCAAAAGTTGTTTTCGTTCATACACCAGCAGAGAGTGAGTTGATGTCACAGATGAGAAATGAAAAAAACACCAAATATACGAACACCATCAGCAGAGGTACACAGGCGCCATCTTACCGGAATATATTACCGGAAAAAATAGTAAACAACAACATGGTAGAATGTAATGGTGCAAGTAGGAGGAATTTGTATGAATAAGTATTTCAAGGTAGTAATATAAGCTTAAATTCACATGATATATACTGCACATAACTAACATAAACTACACAGGTTGTGTAAGGTTATTGCACAGTGAGTAACATTGAGATGAATTATGATGGTAAGGTACATACATGATACAGCCACATAATGCATTAGCAATAAAAAAATTAGGTATCACAAGCTAATATTAGTCATATTAGTTGTCACAGATGTGGCTTGGTGCAAAGTTATTGCCAGTTGTTCAGTGTTATTAATCAAGAGTTCAGTAATCTGACAGCTTATGGATAATAACTGTCTGAGTCGTTGAGTTTTTTGTATGTGATGGCAGACTCCTGTATCGGCTACCTGAGAGTAGTAGATGGAAGAGTCCTTGTGCTGGGTGGGTGTGGTCCTTAATGATGCTGTGTGCTTTACGTAGACATCAGCTGTGGTAGATGTCCTGGGTGGTGTGGAGACTGCTACCAGTGATGTCCTCTGCTGTTTGCACCACCCTCTGTAGAGCTTTCCAGCTCTGACTGGTAGAGTTCATGTACCACCCTGTGATGCAGCCTGTCACCAGGCTCTCAATGGTGCACCTATAAAAGTTGGTGAGGATGCTGGTGTTCATACCAAACTTCTTTAGTCTTCTAAGGAAGTAGAGTCTTTGTTGGGCTTTCTTGACCACAATGTTTGTGTAAAGTCCAGGACAGATCCTCAGTAATGTGAATGCCGAGGAACTTGAAGCTGCTGACCTGTTCCACCTCAGAGTTTTTTATGTAGATGGTGGAGTGCTGACCTCCACTCTGTTTCCTGATGTCCACTATCATCTCCTTTGTTTTGCTGACTTTAAGAGAGAGTTTATTTTCAATTCAATTCAGTTTATTTGTATCACACCAATTCACAACAAAGTTGTCTCAGGGCACTTTACAGAAACATTCACATACATCAAAAAGTCACTTAGTAAAGTTCTCTAACTAATTTTCCTGACACCAGCTGGTCGGTGATTTCACATCATCTCTGTAGGCACTCTCATTATTGTTGGTGATGAGGCCCAAAATGGTGGCGTACTTGAGGATAATGTTAGAGCTATGCTTGGGGGTGCACTCGTGTAAATAAAGACTACAAGAGTGGACTGAGGACACAGCCTTGAGGTGTACCGGTGCTGAGGACTAGTGGGAAGGAGAGGTGACTGCCGATTTTCACTGCTTGTGGTCTGTTGGTGAGGAAGTCCAGTATCCAGCAGCAGATGGACTTCTCCAGGCCCAGTGTGGTGAGCTTGGAAACCAGCTTGGAGGGTTTTATGGTGTTGAATTCTGTGTCATAGTCAATGAAAAGCTTTCTCACATAGGTGTTTACCTTCTCCAGATGGTTGAGAGAGGTGCTTAAAGCTAGTTGTGCTTTTTTGTGTGTTTTATATGTAGATGTATGTGGTAACCTGGTTGCACAAGTTTAGTCTTTGTTAAAACTAAACTGGTTTTGTACAAAGTGTTTAATAGATTGTGTGTGTAAAATTTACACTCTTACATATTGAATTTCACTGTGAATTCTTACCCTGTGTCGCTCTGTGGCATGAAAACATCTACTGCAATAACTATTTTAAGTTATTAGTAGTTTAGAATTCTTTTTTGCCCTAATGTTGGCTGATAAGACAGAAATGCTTCACTATATGCTTCAGGTAACACCATGAGCTTCACTACCTCCACCATTACAGCTATCTTTGTTTGTTAGTTTGTCCAAGGTTAGCTCACCCTGTGTTACATTTCCTCGTGGGTGAAGTGATCTTACCGTTCATGTAAAATATTTGATAATGTTCTTATTGAAACAATTCCTGAATGATGTTCATACTGTGTTAATGCTACATGTTTGTCTCTTGACCGTACAGCTGGCTAGGATGCATGAGAGAAGTGGAGCGTGCTCTATTCACACAAGGAGAGCTGTTGGTCAGGTTACTTCTTGTTGTGCCATTAACTCTATAATAGTTATTGAATCAAGTGTTACTTATGTAGGCAAAACTAAATAATAATAATAATAATAATACTTTATTTATAAAGCCCTTTAAAACAACCACAGCTGCCACAAAGTGCTGTACATATAAAATCAAGAACATTTAAACACATAAAAACAGTTGTTAAAACATTAAGATCGATAAAAGTAATAAAAACAGTGCAGATCAAATTCAGTGTGTACTAAAAGCCAGGGAGTAAAAATGTGTTTTTAAAAGAGTTTTAAAACTGGACAGTGAAGGGGCTCGTCTGATGGGAAGAGGGAGATCGTTCCACAGTCTTGGAGCAGCAACAGAAAAAGCTCTGTCCCCTCTGAGCCTCCGCTTAGACCTCGGCACCTCCAGGAGCAGCTGATCAGCTGATCTGAGGCACCGAGCAGGAGAGTATGGGTGAAGCAGCTCAGAGAGGTAGGATGGAGCAAGACCATTTAAACTTTTAAAAACAAATAAAAGAATCTTAAAATGAACTCTAAAATGAACAGGCAGCCAGTGGAGTGAAGCCAGAGTGGGGGTGACGTGCTCCCTTTTTTGAACTCCAGTTAGAAGCCGAACAGCAGCGTTCTGGACCAACTGGAGGCGTTTGAGGGAGGACTGGCTGACTCCAAGGTAAAGAGCGTTACAGTAATCCAGCCGAGAGGTGACGAAGGCATGGATTACTGTTTCCAGCTGCTGTTTTGTGAGGATGGACTTTACCTTCGCCAGCTGTCTGAGGTGATAAAAACTGGTCTTGACCACCGCTCCAATCTGGGAATCTAATTTAAAATCACTGTCCATTTTAAAACCCAAGTTAGAAATAGTTTTCTTTACATGTGGTGCCAGAGGGCCCAGATCAACAGGGCAAGGTTCACAAGAGCCACTAGGACCAAACACCATCACTTCTGTTTTCTTTTCATTGAAATTTAAGAAGTTTAAAGACATCCAGGCTTCGATGTTTTCAAGACACAACAGAAGTGGCCTAATTGAGGGGGCATCTTTCTTTCTTTCTTTCTAAATGCTAAATAGCCCATTAAAAATATACCAGAATGCAGGAAATGGCATCTACTTTATTCAAAAATTTCTGGGGGAGGACCCCCAGACCCCCCCCCCCCCCCCCGATAAATTACCAACCCAAACACTCTTCAGAAACAAAAATTAATATATTTTACATGATTTGACCCACTGACAAAACTAATGTTAAACTACGCTGATAGACCTGACACACAACACTTGACTCCAAGATGGCCGCGCTCAGAGCAGTTGCAGCTTCACAGGCTCCCGGCACCATCCCAGTTTTTAGAAGTTTTGATATTGACTCTGTGCCTGACTCTGCGCGATTTATGCGTGTGAACTATAGCCGAACCGAACTGATGAGAATAGGAGCGGATTTGCCACGAAATATAGCAGAAATCGGCAACAAACTCAAAGCTACGCTCGGCAGAATGCAGATCTTAAAGTCATCTACATGGAAGCTGCAGCAGAGGCGTTCCAGCGGGCAGAAGAGGAAGCGCTGCTCCCGGCTTAAGAGGAGAGGATGCTGGGCGGGGGTTATGGTGAGGCTACGAGCTAACGCTAAAGCCGGTAAACTCCCCATGCCGTCTCTCTTTCTGTCGAATGTCCGCTCGTTGGACAACAAGATGGATTTACTTCGTCTGAGAGCGGGCGCCTCAGAAGAGATGAAGAAGTGTGCGGTGCTTTGCCTCACAGAAACGTGGATTACAAGCGAAACGCCGGACTCAGTCTTCCAGCTGGATGACAGACTTTTATTTCGAGCGGACCGCTGCAGCGAGCTAACGGGGAAATCACGGGGGGGCGGAGTGTGCATTTACGTGAGTAAAAGTTGGTCCACGAACTGTACTGTTGTAAATAGCTCATGCTCGAAGGCTTTGGAGCAAATAACAGTGAAATGTCGGCCACATTATCTACCTCGAGAGTTCACAGTGACTTTTATCACAGTTGTTTACATTCCTCCGGACGCTAATGCTAATGAAACACTGCAGGAGCTTCATGATATCATCAGCTCGCTGCAGAACAAACACCCCGAGGCTCTTTACATTGTAGCCGGAGACTTTAACCACGTGAATCTAAAGGACTGTCTCCCAAGCTTTAATCAGCATGTGACGATTCCGACACGTGGAGACCACACGCTGGACCGTGTTTACACGAACGTAAAAGATGCATACAAAGCCGAACCCCGCCCCCACCTAGGACTGTCAGACCACATCTCAATCTTCCTGGCTCCTGCTTACATGCCCCCGCTGAGACGCTCCAGACCGGTACAAAAGAAAGTTAAATGTTGGAGCCAGGACAGTGGACCCATACTGAGAGATTGTTTTGACCGAACAGACTGGCAGGTTTTCAGAGAAGCTGCTGAAAATGGAGGTTCGCTTGATCTTGACCAATACACATCCTCAGTTCTGGGTTACATTAGTACATGTACTGACACCATCTCCACTATCAGAAATGTTAAAAGCTACCCAAACAGAAAACCTTGGCTGAATGCAGAGGTGCGTACCCTGCTGGAAGCCAGGAACACTGCCTTCAGGTCTGGAAACTCAGAGGAGCTGAGTAGGACAAGAAAAGAGCTGGTTGCTGGTATTAAGAGAGCCAAGGCCACATATGCAAAGAGGATCGAGGGTCAATTCATCTCACAAGACCCTCGGAGCATGTGGAGGGGCATTAAGTGCATAACAGATTATAAAGGAAGGAGCGAACAATGCCCCAAAGACCCATCTCTGCCTGATGCCCTCAACAAGTTCTATGCACGCTTTGAAGACCCGAACAGACCACCCAGCACCAGACCCACCTCGCCACCGGATGAAGAGCATCTCAGCGTGACCTCAGCAGAAGTAAGGAGTACCTTCAGGAGGATTAATCCGCACAAAGCAACTGGCCCAGACAACATCCCCGGAAAAGTGTTGAAGGAATGTGCTGATCAGCTCTGCGAGGTGCTGGCAGACATCTTTAACACCTCACTTACCTGGAGACAGTTCCCACCTGCCTGAAGACTGCCACCATCATCCCAGTCCCAAAAAGCTCTACAGTGACTGGTCTGAATGAGTATCGGCCAGTGGCCCTCACCCCGATAGTCGCTAAATGCTTCGAAAAACTGGTCATGACTCACATCAAAACAACCATCAACATCAACGAGGACCCTCATCAGTATGCATACCGTGAGAACCGATCAACAGAGGATGTAATCTCCTCTGTGGTCCACACTGCGCTCAACCACCTGGAGCAGAAAAACTCTTACGTCCGTATGCTCTTTGTGGACTTCACATCCGCCTTCAACACCATGATCCCCCAAACCCTGATGGACAAACTATCCACACCAGGACTAAGCCCCTCCATCTGCAACTGGGTACTAGACTTTTTAACAAACAGACCACAGTTAGTGAGGATCCACAACCTCTCCTCCTCCACCATAACCCTCAGCACTGGCTCTCCTCAGGGATGTGTGTTGAGCCCCCTCCTGTTTACTCTGCTCACATATGATTGTGCAGCTACCCATCCAGGCTGTCACATTGTAAAGTTTGCAGATGATACAGCGGTGGTGGGATGCATCACAAACAATGATGAGTCCAGCTACAGGCAAGAGGTGGAACACCTGGAGAGCTGGTGCAGAGAGAATAACCTTCACATCAATGTGAAGAAGA
>NC_056512.1:2027747-2037820 GCF_014905685.2 Nematolebias whitei
TGTGGGGGGCTGTGGCTGGGGTGGGGTGGGGGCTCTCGTGTGGGGGGCTCTGTGCTGTGGGACCGGGGGAGTCTGGGCTCGCTGGGTGTGTGCCCACACTTGCATAGGGCGCTCTCGCTGTGGGTGTTGTTATGGGTGGACTGGTCTTTTGCTTTTTTGGGGTGGGGGGGCGCTCTTGGTCGCTGTGGTGCTCTATCTGTGACTGTTTGGACACTCCTGGCTGATTATCCCAGTTGGGGTTTGGTGGCCTCTCTGGTTGGGGGGCTGGGTGTTGGGCTGGGAATCGGGTTGGGGTGTCTGGAAGGTTTCGGGATGGGTCTGGGTTGCTGGCCCTGGTTCTGGTTGGTCCTCGGGGGCTATGTGCCGGTCCGTGGCCTTGATCCCTGGTGGTGTGGCTGCCACCTCCTCCTGGGTATCTCTGTTAGACCCTCTGTCCCCTGGTGGATCTCGGAGAGTGGGGGTGCCTATTGGGGTCAGCGGGGGAGCTGGTCCCCTGGGGGGGCATTGCCACCTCAGTTCACCTCCCCATCCCAACGTCCTCCTCCGCCCACTCCACCACACCACCACTCAAACAGGGTTTTGGGGTTCAGGTGCACTACTGAGCTACAGGGAGAATCATCCATCTCCGTGGCTGGTGGGGTCCTGGGCCCTAATTTTAATATACAACCTAGACACTCACTTATAACACTCTCACGACATTTGCATATATAGGATCTGGAGTGGGCACATGATCGCACTTAGGTGGTGGGATGTACTACCATTTCCACCTCCCCGGACCTGTGCCCACTCTCATATGTAGCATGTAGACATTTAGGGTTCGGGGCGGAGATGAGGGGTGAACGGGCACCGCCTGCTCTCTGGGCAAGAGGTGGGTCTGTGCCGATCGCCACCTCATCCCCCCATTTTAAACGCACTGTATAACAACATGCATCAACACCATATTCGAGTGGGAGGAGGAGGAAGTGGGTCTGTTCATAATTTATTTATGCATATATAGATTTTTTTTTATTTTTTTATTTTAGTTATTTTTTTTTTATTTATTTATGTTTTTATCACAAACACCTCCTTTCTCTGTGTGACACTAGGGGTCTGGGATGGAGGGGGAGGGGGGCACATTGTTGGGGTCTGGGCTGTGGGTGGGCTTTGGGTCTTGGGGGCGGTCAGTGATGGGGCCGGTGCTTCGGTTCCTCCTGGGCTGTTCCGATTCTTTTAATCTAGGTTCCTGGTTGCGATGGCCGGCACTTTGACCGGGGTGGCTGCCGGCTTTCGGCGGGGGGTCAGCTATGGTAGTGTACGTGTGGTCATTGGTGGTGTAGGGCGGCGGTTGGGGGCGTGGCTTCGCCTCATCGGGGCACTGGCTGGTCTTCCTGTGTGGCATTTGCGGTGGGGGTGCTGTGTGTGTGGGGGGGGTGCATAGGTGGCGTGCTGGGGCGTCTCCGGGCCTATGGTGCGGGGCTCTTGATGTGGGGGCCGGCCCTCCTCAGCTGCGGCTCCCTGCTGCTCTGCCCTTTGGGCTGGGGCCGGCCTGTGGTCGCTGTCAGGTAGATGGTGCATGCTATCTGTGTGTGCCTGTTGGTTGCGCAGGTTGGGTTTTTGGTGGTACCCCTCTCTTGGATCAATTTGGGCCCCACATTTGGTGTGGGGCCCACTCCCCCCGGTCGTGCCCTCCTTTGGTGGGGGACCCCCTTGCCGCCGGTGCATTGGTGGCTCTCGGTGTCTGGGCTGGGTGGTGGGGTGCACGTCGGTCTGCCCTGGTTGCTGCCTGGTGGGGCCTGGGTGCCCTGGCTCTGTCGGGGCTCTGCCAGGGGGTGGTATGGCCTCGGGGCTTGGGGCTCGGTGTCCATGGCCGGATCTACTTGGGGGGGCATGGGTCGCCGGCCGGACCTGTGGGCTCGTCGCTGCAGCTTCCTGGAGGCTCTGCATTGTGGTGGCTGGGGTCACCCGGTTCTTTCCTCTGCTCCTCTCTGGGGGGGGGTGCGGTTCTCCCTGTTGGGAGACTCCTGGGGCTCCGGGCCTGTGGGCCGCTGTGTGTCTGTGGCTCCGGTCCTCCCTATGTTGCCATTGTGTCCTGGGGGACGGGTCTGTGGGCCCCCGCGTCCACTATTGGGTATTCTTTTGGAGAAATCTGGTGGTGGCAGGCGTGCTTGCGCGGGTGTTTGGATTCAGGTGCTGTGACAGATGCACGCTAGGTTGGGTAGTGGTGGAAGCTAGATGATTCCTTGTGCAATGTCGAATGTTTCATGGTGATATTGTGGGTGGCATTGTGCTGTGCATGTTGTTTTGTCGTGGTGGTCTCTCGTCTTATCTATTTCTCTTTTATTATTTAATTATTCTTCTTTCTTCTCTCTTTAAAAAAAAAAAAAAAAAAAAAAAAATTGAGCGATGACGATAAGTTCATTGAAACACTTCACAATGTTTCTACACTTAAACTGAGCTCAAAAAAAAAAAAAAAAAAGTTTGCAGACTACAAGAACCATCTTCGTTTCAGTTTGAGATGCAGACAAGAAAAACTCACCCCCATTAGTTTAAAACTCAACTCCACAATCAAAGGACACAGAGCTGAAGGAATACTCCTGAAAGCTCAAAACAAGCTACTCAGTGAGAGAATAAGACAGATCCACTTCACCATTGAAGCTCTCTCACTCAAAATGGATCAGACCCTCCAGAAGCTGTCTACTCTGCTACCACTTCCTCTGTTGGAAGAAGTTTCTTGTTTCATTGAAAATGCCCAGCTTTCACAGCATCAAAAGAGCAAGGAACGCCAAAATGTAAGTTTCTAAAATTATAACAGAGAGCTGTTTTCTCATCACAAACCATAAATCAAGATCAGGAGTTTTTCGCCAACACTAATTTTCAGGACCAGTGGGTTAGAAATTTGTCTGACAGGACCTTGACACAACCTGAGAAAGATGTGCTGGCAAAAGGACTAAATTTTTCCATCTCCCCACAAGAAATACCTGTTGTGGAACTAATCACGGCCACTGAATCCACGATTAGGAACAACAACTTGACGGAAGCAGAGGCAGAACAACTCAGAATGAAAATATCTGCAACCCTCTCCAGTGTCAAACCGCCTCCTTCTAATCTCACACCACAGGAAAGGAAAGCTGTAACATCACTCAGCCAGAAACAAAACATCACCATTTTACCAACTGATAAAGGAAGATGCACAGTAGTCCTCAACACTTCTGATTACCGGGAAAAAATCACTACACTACTGAGCAACAGCAACACCTACGAGACCCTGAAGAGGGACCCAACCAGCACCTATAAAAAGAAAGTCACAGATTACCTGCAAAAAGTATTTACAGTTGTAGTTTAGTATTTTCTTTGTTTCTTTTTCTCAGTTTTACTTTATTTTTACTATTTTTTAACTATATTTTTTACTTCATCTTTTATAGTTTGTTCTGTCCTAGTTTTTTCTCAATGTTTTTGTTATCTTTTTGCTCACCGCGACTCAAGCTTGTTTACCTCCTGCGCGCGCCTGTTGTGTAGGCGTTCAATCGCCCTGCCTTTGATCACGACACTGACATCTCCGGAGCTCCTCTTCCATGCAGTGGATCTCACCTCTCATCCCCTACCTAGGCCTCTGGTGTAAATCGGTGGCTGGCTGCTACTGCTGGTGATCCCCTGGCCCGAGAGACCGGGTGATTGTGTGGCATGCAGCAAAGTCCGTGCCTCTTCCTAGAGAAGCTCGGGTGGAGACCATGATCTCGAACGGACTGCTGGTGCTTCTGACCTGCCTGAGGTGAGTTGGGGGCCGCGTGATTCAATCCTGCCTGGAGAGTCTGCTTGCTGAGTTGCCGGCTGCAACAAATTTGTGGACCAGCTTCTAAGAGCTGCACCGTCTGGATGTTCGCGGTGGTATGGAAGACAATTGATGCCATTAGAGACCACCAGGTGATCGACTGTACTTCTCCCATAAAAATCTGCTGATGCGTCCGGCTGCCTGCTACCAATAAATGGGAAATATTTTTTGCTTCAGTCGTCATTGAAGGAGTAAGTAATACTTAACTTTTTTTTTTTTTCCAACGACCACGGACTTACATCTGACTGCTGAAAATGTTTTAAAGGGATAATTGGAAAATATCTTACTTAACTCTGGAGAGAACACTGTCTTATTTTATTTCACTTTTCAACCTCCATTTTGTTTTCAGCTGGAGGTCCCTCTCTTCAGTTCTTTTCTTTTGTATAATTGACAATGTTATCACTTGTGACTCTCACCCTAGCCATCAAGTCTGCAGGGCTTAATTTGGAGAACAATTCAAGTATTCACATTGAAATGCCTCCCCCCCACTGACTTCTCATGATTCAGGTACAATCTCTTGGACGACCATGGATCTCACAAACTGGGTCCTCATGACTTTTCTTCCCAAAACAACAACCCCCACTGATTTGAAAGCTTGGTGTGTCCTTGTAATTAAAAACTACTTCATCCTCACTGAAACTGAACTCCATGATGACATGAGATGGAAAACTGTCACTGCTAGATCACCTACTACTGTTAAATGGAAAACTTTAATTGTTTTGTTACTTCTTCTTTCTGGGATTGAACCAAACCCTGGCCCGCCGCTGCTACATGACATTTGTACACCAGTTGAATTTAAAAACCGGTCTGGGCTGGGTTTTCTACATTTAAATGTCAGAAGTCTTATATCTAAACTAGATGCAATAAAAATCAGGGTTCAGTCCACAGAAGCAGACATAATAGTCTTATCTGAAACATGGTTCAACAAAGCTATCTCTGACAAACAAATCTCCATTCCTGGTTATAATGTTTTTAGATGTGATCGCCCCAAAAGAGGTGGTGGAGTGGCTATTTATATCAAGAACAAATTCACAGCAAAATTTCTGTCTTCTTGCTCAATTAGCAAACAACTTGAGCTACTGGCACTAATACTAGACTTCTCTGACGGTCAATCAATCACTGTGGTGGGTTGTTACAGGCCCCCCTCAGCCTCAAGTGACGCCCTCACTTCCCTAAGAAACTTTCTGACAGGGCTAAATGCTAAGGAACTACTGCTAATTGGTGATCTAAACCTAGACTGGTTGACCTCTACATCTGACAATCTTAAATCCATCTGTGAATCATTAAATCTAACTCAACTAATTCAAACATCAACACGCCCAAATAACAAAACCCCTGAAAAATCCACCCTACTGGACCTTATCCTAACAAACATGCCTCACAAGTACACAAATACATGTGTTTTTGCTAATGACCTTAGTGATCACTGCACCATTGCAGCCGTAAGAAACGGAAAATTTCCAAAATTAAAACCCACCATTATTTTCAAAAGGGATTTAAAATATTTCTGTGAGCAGGCCTTTTTTCATGACTTAGCCACTTTTGATTGGAATAAAATTTCATTGATAGATGACGTAGAACTTGCACTGGCTTACTTCAATGAGGGTTTTCAAAACATAATCAACACACATGCTCCATATCGTAGATACAGAATAAAGGGACGTAAAAATCCTTGGTTTTCCACCGAGATTGGAAATCTGCTCAAAGAAAGAGATACTACCGGGCTAAGGCCAGAAAATCAAAAACTGAACATGACTGGCTCAGCTTCCGACAACTTAGGAACAAATGCACAACCCTAATTAGAAATGCAAAATCAAATCACTACCTAGAGGCATCCACAAAAAATCTAAATGATCCAAAAAGGTTTTGGCAAACAGTAAAATCAAATTCTAGTCAGACAACCACCACTGATTTACCCAGCTCCATTATGACCAGCTCAGGTATTCTGTCAGACAAATTATCAATTCTAAACTGTTTTAATGAACACTTTATATCCTCTGGCTCCCTGTTCGAATCTACGCATCCTGAAATGTTATCTGCTGACCAAACTGATGAAAATCCACCCCCAACTCCGCATGTGCTAGACAAACAGGTCACAAACCGATTTGACTTTGTATCAATATCTCCCAGTGAGGTTCTAAATGCTCTAAAAACTCTTGACACACGCAAAGCAGCAGGACCTGACAACATAGAACCACTTTTACTAAAACTAGCTGCAGATTTCATTGCTGAACCACTTTCATGTATTTTCAATCTCAGTCTAAATACAAATACAATACCCAAAATCTGGAAATCGGCTTATATTCTCCCTCTGCTAAAAGGGGGTGAACCAACTAATGTAAACAACTACAGACCAATTTCTAAATTATGTATTCTTGCTAAACTTTTCGAAAGACTTGTCTGTGACCAGCTAACTGTTTTTCTACAATCAAATAATATTTTATCACAATTCCAGTCAGGATTAAGAAAACAGCACAGTACTGTAACTACAGTTCTCAAAGTATTAAATGATATCATACATGCCCTGGACTGCAAACAATACTGTGTTGCCCTATTTATAGACCTATCCAAGGCATTTGATACAGTTAGTCAGGATACTAACATCCTGAAACACTCTGGTCTATCAAAACTAGCAGTCTCCTGGTTCACCAACTATCTAACTGACAGAACACAGTCTGTCCATGTATCCTCCTCTACGTTCCTAGATGTTGTGAAAGGGGTGCCACAGGGTTCTGTCTTGGGTCCCATTCTTTTCTCCTTATATATCAACGATCTATGCAGTGATCTGTCAAACGCCTCCCACCATTATTATGCAGATGACACTATCATCTATTGCTGTTCATCCTCCCTCAGCCAAGCCATCACCTCTCTTCAAGACGCTTTTAATATTATCCAGTCACGTCTGCAAAAACTTAGACTGGTCCTAAATGCTGACAAAAGCAAGATCATGGTTTTATCCAACAGAAAGCAGCAACCAGAGAACCCACCTCAAATTGAAACCCAAGAGGGAAAACAAATAGAAATGGTCTCCACCTACAAATATCTAGGTTTCAACATTGACAATAAACTGTCATTTAAAATCCACATCTCCAAAATGGTCACTAAACTCAAATTGAAGCTAGGCTTCTACTTCAGAAATAAATCCTGCTTCTCATGTAAAGCCAGGAGAACATTAGTAGCTGCAACTTTCATGCCGATATTAGATTATGGTGACGTGCTGTACATGCGTGCTGCATCAAAATACCTACAGTCCTTAGACTCAGTTTATCATGGTGCCCTTCGATTCATTACTGATTCCAGTTATCGCACTCATCACTGTGAACTTTACGTCAAGTCTAGCTGGTCTTCTCTCAGCGTTCGCAGATACTCTCACTGGATATCCTTCATCTATAAGACCCTTCTAAACCTTGTCCCGTCATACCTTACCTCCCTAATACAAACATCACACAATCATTACTCCCTGCGCTCTAATGACTTAATCCTCCTGTCAGTTCCTCTGGTCAGAACTGAACTAGGAAAAAGAGCATTCAGCTTCGCCGTCCCCTCAGCCTGGAACAACTTACAGACAGATTTGAAACTATCAACACTCATCTCGCCTAGATCCTTCATGTCAACTGTATCAGATAATGTTATCAAAAATCTGGACCATTGCAGATGTTTCTAAAACACAACTTATCAAATATACATGTCTTTGTTGACTTTTAACTCTATCTACTTAAACTGATGTCTGTTCTACATTTAATGTCTACAGAAGTCTGTCTTATCCTGATGGTTTCAAACTGTTAACATTTATTTATCGTGATAGTAGTTTCTTTTTTCTTTTGATAAATGTAAATGCTTATTGTCAATTACCCTGTAACGTGTGCTGATGACCACTTGACCAGGTCACCCTTGTGAAAGAGATCTCGATCTCAACGGGCTCTACCTGGTAAAATAAAGGTGATTGATCGATTGATTGATTGATTGATTGATTGAAAAACTTGAAAAGGAGAAAACAACCAATCGATCGTTGTATTTTAGATTGTACCCAGGGGAAGCCACTCCCTGTCTTTATGGACTTCCTAAAATACACAAAGAAGGAACACACCTCAGACCCATCGTCAGCAGCATGAACTCAATGACATACAATATTGCTAAACATCTGGCTGGTATTTTAGCTCCTCTTGTTGGAAACACACCTCATCACATAAAGAACTCCATTGATTTTGCTAACAAAGTTCAACATTTGAAACTAATCCCAGGAGAAACCTTTGTATCGTATAATGTGACTTCTCTTTTCATTTGCATACCCATCTCTGAAGCAGTAGAAACCGTCAGAAAACAACTTTTACAAGACAAGGACTTAACAGGACCAACTTCACCCCAGACCAGATCTGCACCCTGTTGGATCTCTGCCTCTCCACCACTCATTTTAAGTTCAATGACAGTTTTTACAGACAGAAGCACGACTGTGCCATGGCATCTCCAGTGTCACCCATTGTTGCCAATCTCTACATGGAGGAAGTGGAACAGAGAGCCCTAAACTCCTTTGAGGGAACAACGCCAAGCCACTGGTTCCGATATGTGAATGATTCCTGGGTCAAAATCCAAGCTAAGGAAATAGAAGCTTTCACCAGACACATTAACTCGGTCGGTAACAACATCAAGTTCACCAGAGAGGATGCAAACGACAACAAGCTGCCTTTTTTGGACTGTTTGAGTCAGATGGAAAGAGAGGACAGCCTCAACATTGAAGTTTACAGAAAACCAACCCACACAGACCAATATCTTCTGTTTGACTCCCACCATCCACTGGAACACAAACTCTCTGTCATCAGAACTTTACAGCATCGGGCCGAACACATCCCCACAAAGACAGAAGGGAAGGAAAAGGAAAAGAAACACATCCAAGAAGCTCTTCAAACATGTGGATATCCTAACTGGGCTTTTGTCAAGTCAGCAAGGAAATCTACAAAGCACCCTAATGAACAGAAAAAGGAGAACAACAGACATAAAAACATTGCCATCCCTTATGTTGCTGGAGTATCGGATAAATTCAGAAGAATTTTCAACAAACACAACATCCCAGTACATTTCAAACCCAGCAAGACTCTCAGACACAGGGTGGTCCACCCTAAGGAGAAAACACCCATACACAAACAGAGTGGTGTAGTGTATGCAGTCCAGTGCAGCGAGGACTGTCCAGACCTCTACATTGGAGAAACTAAACAGCCTCTTCACAGACGCATGGCTAAACACAGGAGAGCCAGCTCTTCAGGACAAGATTCAGCTGTTCACCTCCATCTCACAGATAAGGGACACTCTTTTGAGGACCAAAATGTGCACATTTTGGACCGAGAACACAGATGGTTTGAGAGGGGGGTGAAGGAAGCAATTTATGTAAAAAGAGAAAAGCCGTCTCTTAACAGAGGAGGAGGCCTCAGATTTCCACTTTCAAAAACATATAATGCAACTTTAAGACTGATTCCCAGCCGGTTTTCACACCTGATGGGTACAAAGGGGCCTCGTCTGTGAATTAGAGTAACAAAGACTTTAAGAAACCCTAATGTTAAGGTGTTTAGGTGTGAATTGCCAATCTACATATGTGTGTGTGTCTTATCTCACTCAGCCTTATAACCTGAATCTCTCACTCACTGCTGTTTGAATTGAGAAAGCTCCTTGGATGAGGAGCGAAACGTCTTCTGTTACAAATAAAGTCCAGTTGTTTTTGTATGGAACGTTTTTTGAATACACACACCATGTTTACATAGCTTTCCACATCATCTGCAGAAGTACTCACAGTGTCCTCAAGGGGTGCTCGTGAGAGTGCATCAGCCATTTTGAGGTGTTTCCCTGGTGTGTATATCAATTTGAAATCATATCTCTGAATTTTCATCATCGTACGTTGAATTCTTGGAGACATTTCATTCAAGTTCTTCCTGATGATTGCAACAAGTGGATGATGATCTGTTTCTACAGTGAATGAAGGTAGGCCATAAACATAACTATGAAACCTCTCCAATCCAAAAACCAATCCTAGACATTCCTTTTCGATTTGAGCGTAACAATGCTCTGCTTCTGTCATCGACCTAGATGCATAAGCAACTGGTTTCCACAGCTCACCTTCAGCTTACAGTAACACAGCTCCTATTCCATCCTTGGAAGCATCTGTTGACACCTTGATGCTCTTTGCTGGATCATAGAATGTCAACACTGGTGCAGTTGTCAGTGCTCTTTTGAGGCTTTCCCATTCCTGGTCGTGTTTTTCTGTCCACCGAAACTCATT
>NC_056512.1:2037920-2041135 GCF_014905685.2 Nematolebias whitei
ACAGGCTTTGTCACCTAGTAGAGAGTCCAGACCTTCACTAACAACAGAGAAAATAGATGATGCATTTTTCCTTTGACAGTCACTTTCAGTTGACATGTTCCCAAGCATTTAATGCTCTGTCCATTATAATCTCTGAGTGCAATCATCTTACTCTCTATTTTTGGTTTGATTTTCATTGTTTTGATGTCAGACATACTGATTAGGTTTGCTTTAGCACCTGTGTCCAGTTTCATGGTGATAATAGTACCATTAATTTGTAATGGTGCTGTCCATTTATCTTCTCTGATAACATTAATCTTTTCATGTGGTTCATTTTCACAGTTTACCACACACACAAAAAATGTATCACACAGGTCAGTTTCTTCAACCAAGTTAACAGACTTCCCTTTCATTCCTTTTTTTTTTGACAAGCACTGTTTGGCAAAATGTTTTTTTCCTCCACACAGAGAACATTGCTTGCCATATGAGGACATTGTTTCAGCTTATGTCGAGAGCCGCATCGCTTGCAGGAAAATATATCATCATCCATGCGCTGCACAGGTTGATTTTGTTTGCTATGTTTTCCTTTATTAGAAACTGCATCAACTGCTACAGTTTCACTCACGCTTGCTGGGCCATCATCTACTTTGCTTAAAGTCCTCAAGTGGATCCGGGAGAGCTCGCTGGCTTGGCAAGTCTTTATAGCTCGTTCCAAAGTAAGCTCGGTTTCTCTTAACAGCCTTTCTCGGATCTGCTTGTCTTCCACACCAAACACTATCTGGTCACGAATCATGGAGTCTTTCAGTGTGCCAAAGTTACATGTCTGAGCTTTCAGCTTCAGATCAGTCAAAAAAAACATCAAACAGTTCATGTTGTTGCTGCACATGAGACAGGAACACATATCACTCGTTTGTTTCATTTTTCTTTGGCGAGCAGTGTGCATCAAAATGCTCAAGCACTTTATCCAACTTGTCTTTGTCCTCTTCACTATCAAAAACAAATGTGTTGTACACTTCAATGGCTGGTGGACCTCCTATTGTCAGCAGTAGTGCTACCTTTCTGCTTTCTGACTTTGTATCAAGTCCCATGGCCACACCATACAGTTGAAACTGCTGCTTGAAGTTCCGCCAATTGCTGTCAACATTGCTGATCAGCTTTAAATTCTCTGGTGGCTTCAGAGCATCCATGTTCTTTGTTTTGTAGTGACTTACTTTGTTCACTTTACTCCTGACACCATGTTGTGTTCCGTTGAGGACAAGAAGGAGGCCGCCTGTTTCTGTATGCAACACCGCTTTATTTTGTTTGCCACCCCTGTCACAATCATTTCTTCCTCTACTTATATCGACTCAGAGTACAGACAGCGGATTCAAGACTTGGTGGACTGGTGCCAGCAGAACCACCTCCTGATCAACGCTGCTAAAACTAAGAAGCTGGTGGTGGATTTCTGCAGGCACAGACCCACCTCACTGACCCCGGTGAACATCCAGGGAGTGGACATTAAGATCGTGGACTCTTACAAGTACCTGGGTGTTCACCTGAACAATAAACTGGACTGGTCTCACAACACTGATGCACTTTACAGGAAGGGTCAGAGCAGACTACCTGCTGAGGAGACTGAGGTCTTTTAGAGTGCAGGGGGTGCTCCTGAAGACTTCTTTGACTCCGTAGTGGCATCAGCCATCTTCTATGGTGTTGTGTGTTGGAGCAGCAGCTTATCATCAGCTGAGAAGAAGCAGCTAGATAAGCTCATCAAGAAGACCAGCTCGCTGCTTGGATGCCCCTCCACCCAGTGCAGGTGGTGGGAGACAGAAGGACTCCAGCTAAAATAACATCATTGCTGGACAATGTCTCCCACCCCATGAAGCTGTTGCTGAACTGAGAGCTCGTTCAGTGACAGGTTCCTGCATCCTAAATGCACAAAGGAGCGTCACCGCAGGTCCTTCCTCCAGCAGCTGTTAGACTCTACAACCATCACTGCTCCCATTAAACTCAAAAAGGATTAAATCCATGCTGACCTGTGCTAAAACACACACTCTGCCTGTAATACTGTACTGTCAATAGTCTGTCCTTATCAATGTTCCAATACATATTGAACAATATTATTGATATTGTTTATCTTATTTCTTATATACTGTATTATGTTGTTTATTAACATGTAGGAACTTTTGTGTGAAATCTTTAAATATTTTAATCTTTTTATCTGTTGCTGCTGATACACTGGAATTTCCCATCCGTGGGACAATAAAGGCTGTTTCTATTCTATTCTCCTGATGCATGCTCAATAATCCAGGTAGAAAAATCTAAAAAAGTTAAATCTGGTCCTCTAGACATTCAAAAAAACAAAACAAAGCAAATCAACAAAAAAATGTAGAAACGTTTCGTCTCTCATCCGAGAGACTTCCTCAGTCTGAGGTGCTGTATTCAGCTCAGTCTCTTAAATAGCACCGTCTCAGAGTGGATCAACCAGTTTTGCTGCTGACAACCAAAACCAGCTGATCACATGCTCAAGAAGGACCATCAGCCTAACAATGGATCATTAGCACCTGATGGCTGTTTACTGTTCACAGAGGGCTGAGTGATACTAGCAATCACAGCATTGTAAGAGGGGGACAGTTGAACCCGGAGGCTCCACCCCTGTTTAATGATGGACGATTTCTTTTCACAAAGATGGCCTCCTTTACTCCTCTCTCAAACCATCGTTCCTCTCTGTCCAGGATGTGAACATCTTCATCCTTGAAAGAGTGACCGCTGGCCTGGAGATGAGTGTAGACTGCAGACTCCTGGCCTGATGATGTTGATCTTCTGTGCTGGGCCATCCTTATGGCCAGTGGCTGTTTTGTTTCCCCGATGTAAGACTGATCACAGCCCTCCTGACACTGAACAGCATACACAACATTGCTCTGTTTGTGCCAGGGGACTGGATGTTTGGGATGAACCAGTCTTTGCCGTAATGTATTTTGGGGTTTAAAAGCCACTGGGACATTATGTTTAGAAAATAAACTTCTCAGTTTCTCTGATACTCCCTCAACATATGGAATGACCACTGGTCTGGGTCTGGGTTCCTCCTTTTCACCTGTTGGCTGACTGGAGTCCTGTTTGGGTTTCTTCTCTGCTTTCAGGAAGGCCCAGTTAGGATATCCACATTGCTCTAGAGCCTGTCTTGTGTGGGATTTCTCCTTCTGCCTGGCTCCTGAGCTAGTGGGGACGCTGTCTGCTCTGTGATACAGAGTCCTGAT
>NC_056512.1:2041235-2045243 GCF_014905685.2 Nematolebias whitei
ATCAGGACTCTGTATCACAGAGCAGACAGCGTCCCCACTAGCTCAGGAGCCAGGCAGAAGGAGAAATCCCACACAAGACAGGCTCTAGAGCAATGTGGATATCCTAACTGGGCCTTCCTGAAAGCAGAGAAGAAACCCAAACAGGACTCCAGTCAGCCAACAGGTGAAAAGGAGGAACCCAGACCCAGACCAGTGGTCATTCCATATGTTGAGGGAGTATCAGAGAAACTGAGACGTTTATTTTCTAAACATAACGTCCCAGTGGCTTTTAAACCCCAAAATACATTACGGCAAAGACTGGTTCATCTCAAAGATCCAGTCCCCCGGCACAAACAGAGCAATGTTGTGTATGCTGTTCAGTGTCAGGAGGGCTGTGATCAGTCTTACATCGGGGAAACAAAACAGCCACTGGCCAAAAGGATGGCCCAGCACAGAAGATCAACATCATCAGGCCAGGACTCTGCGGTCTACACTCATCTCCAGGCCAGCGGTCACTCTTTCAGGGATGAAGATGTTCACATCCTGGACAGAGAGGATCAATGGTTTGAGAGAGGAGTAAAGGAGGCCATCTTTGTGAAAAGAAATCGTCCATCATTAAACAGGGGTGGAGGCCTCCGGGTTCAACTGTCCCCCTCTTACAATGCTGTGATTACTAGTATCACTCAGCCCTCTGTGAACAGTAAACAGCCATCAGGTGCTAATGATCCATTGTTAGGCTGATGGTCCTTCTTGAGCATGTGATCAGCTGGTTTTGGTTGTCAGCAGCAAAACTGGTTGATCCACTCTGAGAAGGTGCTATTTAAGAGACTGAGCTGAATACAGCTCCTCAGACTGAGGAAGTCTCTCGGATGAGAGACGAAACGTTTCTACATTTTTTTTGTTGATTTGCTTTGTTTTGTTTTTTTGAATGTCCAGAGGACCAGATTTAACTTTTTTTAGGTCTATTCTATTCTATTCTATTCTATTCTATTCTATTCTATTCTATATACTCCATCCATCCATCCATCCATTTTCTTTACCCGCTTATTCCATTTTGGGTCACGGGGGTCGCCGTTGCCCATGTCCAGCAATCACTGTGCGAGGGGCGGGGTACACCCTGGACAGGTTGCAAGTCCATCACAGGGCCACATAGAGACAAACGAGACAAACAACCATTCACTCTCTCACTCACACCTAGGGACAATTTAAGTTACCAATCAGCCTAACATGCATGTTTTTGGTCTGTGGGAGGAAACCGGAGTAGCCGGAGAAAACCCACGCATGCACGGAGAGAACATGCAAACTCCACCCAGAAAGGCCCCTGGACCGGGGTTTGAACCAAGGACCTGCTCGCTGAGAGGCATCAGCTCTACCAGTTGCACCACCATGCTGCCATTCTATATACTGTACATCCTAATTTCACCATGTTACCAAGAATACTGACATCTAGTGGCTAAAACTGATATTGACAGTTATATCATTACAGACAGGAGACAGAACTGGAAGTAACAGACGGAGAAGATTAGGGATGTAATCATCAGAGATACAGCACAGGTTGAACAACTGGGAGATAAAGTTAGAGAGGACACACTGAGATGGTTTGGACATGTCCAGAGGAGGGACAGTGGTTTGGACATGTCCAGAGGAGGGACAGTGGTTTGGACATGTCCAGAGGAGGGATGGTGGGTAGCTTGGTAGAAGGATGTTAGAAATGCAGCTTCCAGGAAAAAGACAAAGAGGAGATATGTGGATGCAGTTAGAGAGGACATGGAGGTAGTTGAAGTGAGGACAGAGGATGCAGAGGACAGTGACATGGAGGAGGATGACTCGCTATGGCGACCCCTGAAATGGGAAAAGCCAAAAAACGAAAAAAAAAAAAAAAAAAAAGTAAATTGTATGTTCCATAAATAATTCTACCATGGAAATCAAATAGTTTAATTCAATCCAACCAGGTTAGTTTTAATGAGCCTCGAGGACTCATTTACAAGAGACCTGTTATTTATTTATTTATTTTTTTGCTCAATGAGACTAACCTGTATAAATAAAAGTTGGATTGAATTAAACCATTTGTTTTCCAAGGTGGGATCATACAATTTACTCTTTTTCATCTTTTCTTTTTAATGTGACTATTGTGCACATGGTGAGAGCATGTAAAGTTTTAACCACATGCAGACATTTTTTCCTCTAGTGTTTAAAAATGTTATACATATATAAATATAGATATATATATACTTTATGTGTGTGTGTGTGTGTGTGTGTGCGTGCGTGCGTGCGTGCGTGCGTGGTAAAAGAAAATCTAAAGTGGCAAAACAAAGCTGTTTATCAAATTACTAAATTTGCAAACAAAATAAAAACTATTGACCAAACATATAACTATATGTAACTATATAATGTATGTAGTTATATAACTATAACTATAGTACATAACTGAGATGATACACCATAACATTCTTGGACTTTATTCAGGAGAATCATTCTGAGTGATTAAAGCTGAAAATAAATCTAGGGTTCCAGCTTTAGAGTATAATTGCTGCAGAAGCTCTTACCTGGGCTGTTAGAAGGTCCACAGATGGGATGTAAAACTCTTCTTGGTCCTCTGACAGTAAAGGCTGATCTCCACAAGCTGCATAGGCTTCCCCCTCCTTTACAGCCAGGTTCTTAGCATGCAAAACAAGAAAGCAAACTTCACAAAGTTGAGTCAGGTCCTCTGGATTAATTATTCTTTGTTGAAACATTTTGTCTTTTACCAAAAGTCTTCAATGTGGATATCCTAACTTGGCCTTCTTGAAAGCATATAAGAAACCCAAACAGGTCCAGTCAGCCAACAGGTGAAAAGGAAGAACCCAGCCCCAAACCAATGGTCATTCAAATTGTTGGCTTGCAGCTCCTCAGACTGAAGAAGTCTTTTGGATAAATCTAAAAAAGTTCAATCTGGTCCTCTGGACATTCAAAAAACATAAAGCAAAACAACAAAAAAATGTAGAAACGTTTCACCTTTCATCCGAAAGACTTCCTCAGTCTGAGGTGCTGTATTCAGCTCAGTCTCATAATCTGAATTATAATCAGAATAAACTTTATTATCATTGCACCGAGATACAATGAGAATATGTACGTACAGTCATCCGAAAGATGGGCAAAGTGCACAAAGATGCGGCTATAAATAGCGCGGCCCTCTTATTCTTATTCAGAATAATTTGCTTAGATGAGAAAAGGAAAGAAAACATGAGGAGAGACGGTATTAAAAAAAAGATCTCTCACTCCGTGTTCTAGACAGGGCACGATTTGAGGCATCAAACAAACCTACCACAGCAAAGCAACATGAACAGATGTTATACATGAACATATAGGCCAGAGAAGATGTTGAATTTTTAAGGGAAAGTCGTAGCATAGTCCAGAGCACCCCCCCCCCCCCCCCCAGCCATTGTCCAGATAAGAGGTGACGTTCATCTTCAGCTCAGTTCAGTTTCTGTCACATGTCCACGGCCTTGGGGGAGGGAGGGGTGAGGAAACAGTCAAAGCATCTTTGTAGGGCTGCAACTAACGATTATTTCAATAATCGATCCATCGAGTGATTAATTTTTTCTGATTAATCGATGAATCGAAAAAACAACAACAATGTTTTAATTTCCACCCCTTTATTCCAAAATTGAACATTTGACTGACATAGCAATTCACACAAAAAACAAGTTGCTATTTGTCTATTCTGTTAGTAAAATATTGAATAATAAAAAATAAGTTAGTCAAATAGCTTCAATAAAAAATAAATGTACACAAAAATATATACAAATGTATCTTTATACCTGCACAATATGTAGCTACTTTGTAAAATGTGTCATTGAGGGAAGAGTGTAACCTGGATTAAAAGTGTGGATTATTGTAACCTGGATTGAAAGTGTGGATTATTGTTACCTGGATTAAAAGTGTGGATTATTGTAACCTGGATTAAAAGTGTGGATTATTGTAACCTGTATTAAAAGTGTGGATTATTGTAACCTGGATTAGAAGTGTGGATTATTGTAACCTGGATTA
>NC_056512.1:2045253-2050206 GCF_014905685.2 Nematolebias whitei
ATTATTGTAACCTGGATTAGAAGTGTGGATTATTGTAACCTGGATTAAAAGTGTGGATTATTGTAGTGAAGCCTTCGTCTTCAACCATGGACAGAGGCCTCATGTCAGTGACGATCATGTTCAGGATGTTTCAGTGAAGACAGCTGCTGCTGTGGTGTCCATGATGTCTGTCCATCATGAAGGATGTTGTTGTTTGTTGTTGTTTTCTGGAATGAGACAGTAAATATGTTTTATAATAATTTACAGCAACTCAAGAAATCTTTTGTTTCACTTACAGTGTTAGGTTCAGGCAAAAGTAGCTAAAAGAGCTATTAAACACACACACACACACACATATAAAATACTTAATTACACACATTTGAGTAGCTGTAATAAATTACTTTAATCCCTGTTTAAATGCAATTCATCCTGCCATACCTGCAGTGTCTTCAGACTTTGCCAGCAAATTAAAAGTTGAAGCTTAATCATTAAATTATTATCTTTGTGTTAGATTTATCTATAAATCACATTTAAACACTGCTTGTACCACTTAAATTAAATAAAAACTAACACACACGTTCTCTATCACCGTCATTAATCAGATAAACAAACAAGCAGCTTCAGCTCCAGAGAAACTGACGTTACATTTTCTCTCTTGAAACAGAACAAATGTAGAATATTGTAGAGACTCACCTGCAACACATGAAGAGTTGTATCTGCTGCAGCTCCTTCCTCCTCCTCGTGACTCCGACATGTTTATGTTTATCTCCGTGGTTCTCCCGTGTCATGTCGTCTCTTTTCAAAGCTGCATGTTTCTCAGTTTTTATCTTTGTGAAGTTCTCCCACACTTTGGAGGACTTGGGTCGAACAGTTTTCGCTGCGTCGGTCATTTGTAAAATTTACTTAATTTCCTTTGAAAACAGCCTCTGCTCCGCCTCCCCCCTCGCTCTGTTCAACTCTGCAGAGTTTTTTTTTTTTACTTTATTCAGTCAGTCAGCATTGACAATGAACTGCCCGTGAACAAAACGGCTCTGCAGCGCCGTGAAAGATGCTTAATCATGCGACACAACGAATCGATAATGGAATTCGTTGCCAACACTTTTAATCATCGATTTTTATCGATTTGTTGTTGTAGCCCTACATCTTCGTTGTTTTCAAAACATGCCAGAAGGAGTTGAGTTAAGTCCGGCGTAAAGGCCACAGTTTGGGTCAGGCAGAACTTGTGAATTGTTGTTTCTGCCTTTTTAAAGTCTTACTGGTATATATTCCTCTGATGGAAACTCCAAAATAGCCGAAATGATCCTTTACGCCAAAAGTCGAGCTCACAGCTTCTCCAAGATTATTCCCACCATTCATGAGTGCTGCCAGTAAGTTCACAGTCCTGATAACAGCCTGCTCCAGCTCCCTGCTGCAGCTCTCCATATTCAGTCTGAGCACTGTCGAGCTTCAACACATCCACACAAATTTATAGACAATCCAGAATTCACCAGGCAAACAACAAAATAACCAGTTGTCATCATGAATCCAATTTGTTTCCGTCGAGGTAAGAGGGTCCTCCTTATGCCCTGACTCCTGTCAGACGAAGTTGATCAATTTTGTTGAGAGACCAGCTGATCCTTCCAATTAAGAGGTATGCAGAAAAAAGAGGCTTTTTAAGGGTTCACAGGACAAAAGAGTGCAGCAGGGAAAAAAAAAAAGTCAACCGTCTCAGAGTGGATCAACCGGTTTGCTGCTGACAACCAAAACCAGCTGATCACATGCTCAAGAAGGACCATCAGCCTAACAATGGATCATTAGCACCTGATGGCTGTTTACTGTTCACAGAGGGCTGAGTGATACTAGCAATCACAGCATTGTAAGAGGGGGACAGTTGAACCCGGAGGCCTCCACCCCTGTTTAATGATGGACGGTTTCTTTTCACAAAGATGGCCTCCTTTACTCCTCTCTCAAACCATCGTTCCTCTCTGTCCAGGATGTGAACATCTTCATCCCTGAAAGAGTGACCGCTGGCCTGGAGATGAGTGTAGACCGTAGAGTCTTGGCCTGATGATGTTGATCTTCTGTGCTGGTCCATCCTTTTGGCCAGTGGCTGTTTTGTTTCCCCGATGTAAGACTGATCACTCTCCTGACACTGAACAGCATACACAATATTACTCTGTTTGTGTCGGGGGACTGGATCTTTGGGATGAACCAGTCTTTGTCGTATTGATTATTGAGCATGCATCAGGATCTTTTGGATAAAATACTGAATTAAACAAGTAAGAATCCATACAGAGGTCCTGACTCAACCTTGTTAGATTTATCACCTGGATTATCGAGCATGCATCGTAACAAAGCAACCATGTAGCAACAAACACCCCCCCACCCACACACACACAACCATGTGTTGATGCTGGGACTGTGTTGTTGGATTAACGATAGCTTTCTGACATTTTGAACCCTGCTCTTTGTGTCAAATGTAAAGGAAGTGTTTCATTGTTTCACCTGTGGTGTGACACAGGGAGACACGAAGATCCCATCAGCCAACACGGGTGCTGGAGCCAGTAGGTCGACTATGATGCTGCACCACACCCTAGGTCCAAACTGCTCTCCACCATGAGACAGACACCAGTGGGAGGTGTAGGTGCCTTCAGCAGCAGGAGAACATAGAGCAACACTGACGACACCAACCTAGAGACGCACACAGATCAGAGCATCTAATTGAGTTAATGCTTCAAAGACACATATTTAAACATTCATACAGGAAACAACACAAAATCCACAAAACAAAAACTTGTCCATCTCACCTGTCCTGGCTGGAGGAAGGGGACAGACACCTCCCTCCAACGACTCCCAGATCCAACAGCTAGATTCCCCCACATGAACTTCAGCTGCAGGAATTGGAGCACATCATGACCCAGGTGGGACTTTAGAGCAAACAACACATAGTGGGCATAGGACAGCATTTACACCTAACTTCCACATGACTACAATAACGTCTTGAAACTAGACCTGGACCATAGAAACTACACATGGACTGTATAAAAAAACACCTGGACCATGGAAATCGCACCTGGGCCATAGAAACAAAACTATAGAAAATACACAAAACCATAGAAACTACACCTGGACAATAGAAACCACACCATGGACTGTATAAATTACACCTGGACTGTAGAAACTATGGAACACTTGGACCAAAGAAACCACACCTGGACTGTAAAAACTACATATGGACAATAGAAACAACACATGGACCACAGATACTACACCTGCACCATTAAACTATGCCTAGACTGTAGAAACAACACCTGGACCATAGAAACTATTGCCCCTTTTCCACTGTCACGGCGCGGGTTGGATATTTCCGGCTTGACGCGTGTTTAAGGTCTTTTCCGTAGTACTTGGGACCGGCTCACCCTCAGTATTCTGGCCCTGCTTCTCAAGGGGTCCAAGCGAGCTGAGCCGTGACGTCAGAAACACTGTCGGTCACTGATTGGTCGGGGGGAGGAGTCTGTGGTGTCTTTCCAAACAACCCGATCCGCCATTTCTCTCTACTGCCTGCCATTAGCGATAACTCGAGGAGTGTATCTTTTAGTATTTTGAAGCTATACAAAAACAATAATGTCAAAGCCGTGGTCAAATGCAGAAGTGCAGGTGTTATTGTGCTTGGTGGCCAACGAAAAAAGTCAAAGCGAGCTAGATGGAGCAATTGGAGGGTGGTTTGGACACGGCCACTGCTCTACTTGAATCATTTACAGAAGATGGTGAGTGTTTTCTAACTTTAAACATATTTTAAATTACTCATCCCATCGGTTCTGAACATATTTTTAACTAACAAAAAAGGCTGACGCCATAACAGGACAACATCGGTGCTACGATGCTAAGCTAATTTGCATAAACGCTAACTGTCCTCCGGTCCCGTTTCTCACTGTATTTTATCCAGAACGTATTTCAGTGCGTGACGGTTCATCTCTAAACTCCACATTAAACCCTCCAAGCCTCCCGGCTCCTGCTCCATCAGAGGAGTCTGCACCTGACAGAGCTCCATCACAGCCCAGCTGCACCTCACAGAGCAGCACAACGCTGCAGCTTCTGTGCTCGGTAAGAACAGATGCAACATGTTCCACATCACTTTATTTGTGCCGATAAGGACTTGATTTATTTTATTTTTAAAGAAAAAAATAAAATGTTGAATAAATACTGAAAACACACATGTTGAACATGTGGTGGGATGAAATTATGTACACAGGGTCCCAGTTACAGACAACAATAAAATGTAAAATAAAAACAGTAATAATTGTGGAATTGTGGAAATGAAAACATTGATCCCAGTTTATTTTGTACATCAATTTTATCTTATTTCATTTTTTATTTTATTATCACTCTTATTCATTTACTTTATATCTGTTAAGCTTATCTAAACTGCAGCAGTTGCATCAGTGTGTGAAGCTTTTTAACTTCCGTTTCTCACAGACTGCCTGTACGGAACCCCAGCTCCAGAACCGGTCACACGGACCACAAACGTATTGTCTATTTTTACCCTGAAAAGATTGCAAATGAGCGCCTGTTGTGCCAAAGCATGTTACGTGTGAAGGTGTATAAATGAAGCCGTACTGCTCATGTTTTTTGAGAACACACAGAACTCACTGAGCTGCGTTTTCGTTTCATGTGTTCTCCCTTCTGCTGAAGAGAAATAAACTTTGCTACGTGTTTTTAACAAAGGTTCTCAGTATTCTAAATTTTATTGAACAACAAGTTTGATAAAACTCCACATAAGATCTAAGATATGAACTAAGAAAAATATCAACTAAAAACATCTACTAATAAAACACTAAGCACTAATAGCAGTAAACAATCAAAACAATACGTCAAACAGCAACATGAACTTGAGTTTGTGCAGCCTTATGAATATATAACACTGTGAAGAATCACATCATGTTACTTATGATCTGTTTCATGTTGCCGCTGATGTGTTTCATGTTGCTGCTGATC
>NC_056512.1:2050216-2060984 GCF_014905685.2 Nematolebias whitei
TGATCTGTTTCATGTTGCCGCTGATGTGTTTCATGTTGCTGCTGATCTGTTTCATGTTGCTGTGTTCATTCATGCTCGTTTGTTCACACAGACTCATGTCTGTGCTGCTGTTCGAGTATTGTGTTTAATGTTTTTATGCTATTAGTGCTTATCATATTTTTAGTTGATGTTTTTCTTAGTTCATATCTTAGATCTAATTACTGTTTTTCTTTTATATTTTATTGTTGGATGTAACTGGGACCCTGTGCACATAATTTTGATCCACCACATGTACCACATGTGGTGCGAATGACAATAAAGAATATCTGTATCTGTATAATACTTTCTGATTCATATATTCATTGTTATTACTATATTATTTTCATTATTTTTAAATCAATTTATTTTTCATTTTCTTATTTGATCAGTTTATTATTATTAATATTTCTATTATAGCTGTTAGCAGCACCTTTCTTTGTTTCATGCATTTATTCAAAAACAGTATGTAGCTTGAATTAACCACCTGTTTCTTGTTTCTAGTGAAGAGAAAGAGAAAAGAGTCCAGTAAAGAAAAGTCTTATTTCATCACTGAATGAACATGAAGAACTGAAGCGGACACAGCAGGAACAACACTTGTGTCTTCTTCTGGATGAAGCCCGTGAGACAAGGGACACACAGATACACAATCATTAGTTGGACGCAGTAGTTTTTATTTTTCTACATTTTTCACTTCTTACTTTTCATATTAAACAATTTTTTTCTTAAGTGGTGTCCTTGAACATTAAATTTTCTAAACAAATGTTACAATGTTAAGTTCAGATAGTGTTTGTTTAAATTCATACTGGAAGTTGAGAAGAATTTCCAGTTGCATTTGATCTTTAATGGATCCTAAGAAAAGATTACCAGAATCTGCTCAACTGTTATTATGTTATAAATGTTTTGTTCTAGGATGAAGTGAGACAAAAACAGTCAAAAATTCAGAAAGGACAGTTATCAGTTATCATTTATCAGTTATCAGTTATCATTTATCAGTTATCATTTATCAGTTATCATTTATCAGTTATCAGGTATTTATCAGTTATCAGTTATCATTTATCAGTTCATTTATTTATCAGTTATCATTGATCATTTATAATTTATCGTTTATTGGCCGTACAACTGTGGCCCGAGAGATTCAGCTGAAAGTCCTGGTGCACCTTTTATTTGAACCTGCAGAGATTTGAACAGCTGATCTGAAGCAAACAGGCAGGAGTTCACCTGAACTGACCACTCCTGCTGTTTGATGGTCTCCTCCTTCTCCATCCATCCATCCATCCATCCATCCATCCATCCATCCATCCATCCATCATCCATCCATCCATCATCCATCCATCCATCCATCCATCCATCCATCCATCCATCCATCCATCATCCATCCATCCATCCATTCATCCATCATCCATCCATCCATCCATCATCCATCATCCATCATCCATCCATCCATCATCCATCATCCATCCATCCATCATCCATCCATCCATCATCCATCCATCATCATCCATCCATCCATCCATCCTCTTCTGCTTCAGGGTTGTGGGAGCAGCATCTTCACCAGGGAGGCACAGACATGAACATCCACCTCTTCAACTCTTCTAGGACCCCATGGTGTTCACAGACCAACTGACTATTTATTAATTAATATCCTGATGCTGCTCAATAATCCAAGTAGAAAAATCTAAAAAGTTAAGTCTGGTCCTCTGGACATTCACAAAACAAACAATACAGTTTATAATAAATAAACAAATGTTTTTTGTTAGTTTTGTTTTTTGAATGTCCAGAGGACCAGACTTAACTTTTTTAGATTAATAAGTAATAAATTTATGTTTTAATTTAATGAAAGACAAATCTTTAAAATTCAAGGACAAAATTTAACCTAATTGTTTTCAAGTCTGTAGCTTATTGTAAAAGCAGTTTCAAAGATTACAGCACAGTGTGATGTTTTGCAATTTTAACATGAACCTTGTGCATATCTGCAAATAATAAAAGTGAAGATATTTTTAATACATCTTTATTGTAAAAATATATACTAAAATGTAAAACACATGTGTTTAAAGCAGGCAGGGAAGGCAGTAACGTAGGATTATGAATTAGATTTAAAAATTACAGCTCATGAGGTACTCCATTAAACATGACATCTCTTCCATAGAGGAAGAAGAGCCTGGGGACTCTGGGTCGGGCCCTCCAATCTCTGGTGCTGAGGTCACCTAGGTGGTTAAAAAGCTCCTCGGTGACAGGGCCCCAGGGGTGGATGATATTCGCCCGGAGTTCCTTAAGGCTCTGGAAGTTGTAGGGTTGGTTGGCTTACGCGACTCGGCAATATTGCGTGGACATCGGGGGAAGTTCCCCTGGATTGGCAGACCAGGGTGGTGGTTCCCCTATTCAAAAAGGGGGACCGTAGAGTGTGTTCCAACTACAGGGGGATCACGCTCTTAAGCCTCCCTATTAAGGTCTATTCGGGGTTCTGGAGAGGAGGGTCCGTCGGATAGTCGAACCTCGGATTCAGGAGGAGCAGTGCGGTTTTCGTCCTGGTTGTGGAACACTGGACCAGCTCTACACTCTCAGCAGGGTCCTGGAGGGTGCGTGGGAGTTTGCCCAACTGGTCTACATGTGCTTTGTGGACTTGGAGAAGGTGTTCGACCGCGTCCCTCGGGGAGCCCTGTGGGGGGTACTCTGGGCGTATGGGGTACCAGGCCCTTTGATATGGGCTGTTAGGTCCCTGTATGACCAGTGTCAGAGCCTGGTTTGCATTGCCGGCAGTAAGTCCCGGTGAGAGTTGGACTCCGCCAAGGTTGCCCTTTGTCAACGATTCTGTTCATAACTTTTATGGACAGAATTTCTAGGCGCAGCCAAGGTGTTGAGGGGATCCATTTTGGTGGCCTTAGGATTGCGTCTCTGCTTTTTGCAGATGATGTGGTACTGTTGGCTTCATCAGATCATGATCTACAGCTTTCGCTGGAGCGTTTCGCAGCCGAGTGCGACACGGCCGGGATGAGGATCAGTTCCTCCAAATCCGAGGTCATGGTCTTGAGCCGGAAAAGGGTAGAGTGCCCTCTTCGGGTCAGGGAGGAGGTCCTGCCTCAAGCGGAGGAGTTCAAGTATCTTGGGGTCTTGTTCACGAATGAGGGAAAAATGGAACATGAGATCGATAGGCGGATAGGTGCAGTTTCTGCAGTGAAGCGGGCGCCGTACAGGTCTGTCGTGGTGAAGAGAGAGCTGAGTCAAAAGGCAAAGCTCTCAATTTACCAATCAATCTACGTTCCTACCCTCATCTATGGTCATGAGCTTTGGGTTGTGACCGAAAGAATGAGATCTCGGATACAAGCGGCCGAAATGAGTTTTCTCCGCAGGGTGTTTGGGCTCTCCCTTAGAGATGGGGTGAGAAGCTCAATCATCCAGGAGGGACTCAGAGTAGAGCCGCTGCTTCTCCACGTTGAGAGGAGCCAGTTGAGGTGGCTCGAGCTTCTGTTTAGGATGCCTCCTGGACGCCTCCCTGGTGAGGTGTTCCGGACACGTCCCACCGGGAAGAGACCCAGAGGAAGACCCAGGACATGCTGGAGGGACTATGTTTCTCGGCTGGCCTGGGAATGCCTCGGGATTCCCCCAGAGGAGCTGAACCAAGTGGCTGGGGAGACGGAAGTCTGGGCCTCCCTACTTAGGCTGCTACCCCCGTGATCCGACCCCTTTTTGGACCAGCTCTCCAGGTGTTCCACCTCCTGCCTGTAGCTGGACTCATCATTGTTTGTGATGCATCCCACCACCACTGTGTCATTTGAAAACTTTACAATTTGACAGTCTGGATGGGTAGCTGCACAATCATACGTGAGCAAACAGGAGGGGGTTCAACACACATCCCTGAAGAGAGCCTGTACTGAGGGTTATGGTGGAGGAGGAGAAGTTGTGGATCCTCACTAACTGTGGTCTGTTTGTTAAGAAGTCTAGTACCCAGTTGCAAATGGATGGGCTTAGTCCTAGTGTGAATAGTTTGTCCATCAGGTTTTGGGGGATCATGGTGTTGACAGTGGATGTGAAGTCCACTAAGAGCATAGGGACGTAAGCGTTCTTCTGCTCCAGGTGGGTGAGAGCAGTGTGGACCATAGAAGAGATGGCATCCTCTGTTGATCGGTTCTTGAGGTATGCGTACTGGTGAATGTCCTTGTTAATGTTGATGGTTGTTTTGATGTGAATCATGACCAGTTTTTTTAAGCATTTAGCGACTATCAGGGTGAGGGCCACTGGCCAAAAGTCATTCAGGCTAGTCACTGTAGAGCTCTTTGGAACTGGGATGATGGTGGCAGTCACCAGGCAGGTGGGAAATGTCACCAGGGTAAGTGAGGTGGTAAAGATGTTGGCCAGAACCTCGCAGAGTTGATCGGCACATTATTTCAACACTTTCCTGGGGATGTTGTCTGGGCCAGTTGCTTTGTGAGGATTAATCCTCCTGAAAGTACTCCTTACTTCTGCTGAGGACACACTGAGAAGCTCTTCATCTGATAGTGAGGTGAGTCTGGTGCTGGGTGGTCTGTTTAGGTCTTTGAAGTGTGCATAGAACTTGTTGAGTGCATCAGGCAGTGATGGGTCTTTGGGAAATTGTTCACTCCTTCCTTTATGATCTGTTATACAACTAATGCCCTTCCACATGCTCCGTGGGCCTTATGAGATGAATTGACCCTCAATCCTCTGTGGATATGTGGCCTTGTCCCTCTTAATACCAGCAACCAGCTCTTTCCTTGTCCTTTTCAGCTCCTGTGAGTTTCCAGACCTGAAGGCAGTGTTCCTGGTGCACACCTCTGGATTCAGCCAAGGTTTTCTGTTTGGGTAACTTTTAACATATTTTAAGGTGGAAACGGTGTCAGTACATGTACTAATGTACCCCAGAACTGAGAATGCGTATTGGCCCCGATCTAGTGCTCCATCATTTTCAGCAGCTTCTCTGAAGACCTCACAGTCTGTTCTTTCAAAACAATCTCTCAGTATGGGGCCACTGTTCTGGATTAAAGATTTAACTTTCTTTTGTACCAGTCTGGAACGTCTCAGTGAGGGCAGGTAAGCAGGGGCCATAAATATTGAGCCATGGTCTGATAGTCCTAGATGGAGGCGTGGCTCAGCTTTGTATGCATCTTTTACGTTAGTGTAAACATGGTCCAGCATGTTTGTTCCATGTGTTGTTATAGCCACATGCTGGTAAAATCTTGGGAGGCAGTCTTTTAGATCCACGTGATTAAAGTCTCCAGCCACTATGTAAAGAGCCTCAGGGTGTTTGCTCTGTAGCGAGCTGAGGAGATCAGGAATTTCCTGTAGAGCTTCATTAGCATTAGCATCTGGAGCTATGTAAACAACTGTTATGAAAGCCACTGTGAACTCACGGGGTAGATAATGTGGTAGACATTTCACTGTTAGCTGTTCCAAAGCCTTGGTACAATGACGGCTAATCAGCGTACAGTTTTTGCACCAACTTTTACTCACATAAATGCACACTCCTCCTATCCTCGATTTCCTCGTTAGCTCGCTGCAGCGATCCGCACAAAAAAGAGTGTCATCCAGCTAGAAGGCTGAATCTTGCATTTCACTTGTATTCCATGTTTATGTGAGGCAAATCACCGCACACTTCATCATCTCTTTTGAGGCGCCCACTCTCAGACGTAACAAATCCATCTTGTTGTCCAACGAGCGGAAGTTCAACAGAAAGAGAGACGGTATCAGGAGTTTTCCAGCTTTAGCATTAGCACATAGCCTCATCATAACCCCTGCCCCAAATCCTCTCTTCTTAAGCCAGGAGCAGCGCTTCCTCTTCTGCTCATTGGAGTGCCTCTACTGCAACTTCCAGGTAGATGACTAATATCTACATTGTGCCAAGCGTAGTTTTGAGTTTGTTGCTGATTCCTGCTATATTACTTGGCAAACCCGCTCTTATTCTCATCAGTTCGGTACGGCTATAATTCACACATAAATTGTGTGGAGTAAGGCACAGACTCAATTTCAAAACTCCTAAAAACTGGGATCGCACCGGGAGCCTGTGAATCTGCAACTGCTCTGAGCGCGGCCATCTAATGTCTAGGTGATCTAAGCCAAAATTTGGCCCATGGTTGAGTGACCATACTTGTGCCATTAGATGGGAATGCAAGAGAAATGAGTGGAAGTGGAGAAAGGACAAACTCAAATTCTTTTTTTGATATACTGTGAGAGAGTTGGTGTCGCTATTATTGAGCTGAGAAAACCGCCAGAGCAAAATATTTATCTGACATTATTGTTGTTAACTCTCACAACCTCCATGTTCTTTATAATACAATCAACATTTTTCTCACTGCACATGAACCGGCCCCTCTGGGAGCATCCGGAGAACTTTGTGATAACTTTCTTAATTTTTTCTTGGACAAGGTTATTAACACTAGGGCTTGTATCTCTTTTTCACCCCATGACCCTTCCATCCTGGTCCCCTGTCTGCTTCTTTTGATCATTTGGAGCCTATTTCTCTCTAGAGAAACTGTCAAACTTTAGGCCAGTCTCAAAGTTACCCTTTTATCCAAAATTTTAGAAAAGTTGTTTACACCCAGCTGAAGGCCTTTTTGGATTAATTAAAAATTTTGGAGGTCTTCCAGTATGGATTCAAAACGTACCACAGCACTGAATCTGCTCTTTTAAGGGATTTTAATGACATATTTTTAGCACTGGATTCTGGAAACTGTGCTTTACTTGTGCTTTTAGATTTAACAGCTGCTTTCGACACAGTCGACCATGACAATCTCATCTCCAGACTGGAGCATTGGGCGGGCATCACTGGCTCAGCTCTTCAGTGGTTTAGGTCTTACCTTTCTGATGTAAGTTTCAGTGTGATGATGGATAATTTTACCTCTGCTTTTGCTGCCATCCCCTGGGGGTATCCCAGGGCTATATTCTTAGTCCTCTCCTGTTCTCATTTTATCTTCTGCCACTGGGTTCTATTTTCAGAAAGCATGCTGTATATTTTCATTTATATGCGGATGACTGTCAAGTCTACTTCTCTTTGAAACATAATGGCTCCACTCCGTCCCTCCTAGACTTTCTCAATGACATTAGAGGATGAAAAATAATAATAATGCATTTTGTTTGTTAGCACCTTTCAAGACACCTAAGGACACTTCACAAGATTAAAAACACAAAATAAAACAATACAAAATGGCTATAAAAACACTAAACCAAGAATTAAAAAAAAATTAAAGTGAGAAGACTAATTTGAACAGAAGAGTTTTGAGTTATGATTTAAAGGTCTGAAGGGAGTCAATATTACGGATGTCTGGGGGAAGAGCATTCTAAAATTGGGGAGCAGAGTGAGAAAAGGCTCTGTGACCCATGGTGCTGTGGCGGATGAGAGGCATGTTGAGGTGGATGGAAGAGGAAAAATGAAGGGAGCGTGAATGGGTAATAATGTGCAGGAGATCGGACAGATAGGGAGGGGCGAGATTATGGATGGCCTTGAATGTGTACAACAGGATTTTAAATTGAATTCTGAAAGTGACTAGAAGCCAGTGAAGTTGCTGTAAAACTGGGGTGATGTGGTGAAATGAGAGGGTTTTGGTGATGAGGTGAGCAGCTGAATTTTTAACCATTTGAGGCTTACAGAGTAATTTATGTGGCAGACCAAATAGGAAAGAGTTGCAGTAATCAATTCAAGAAATGACCAAGCTATGGACCAGGATGGAAGCAGAGTGTAGGGAGAGGGATGGACGGAAATGGTTGACGTTTCGAAGGTAGAAGTATGTATGCAATGGCACTTCATTTCCTCCATTTTAATGAAAAAAGACAGAGGTTGGGATCTTTAAATCCAGTGGTCCTAGCAATTTTCCCACCATTGGTTTTCCTCTTTGGCCCCATATGAAAAATCCCTTGTAACAAATTTAGGGGTGAAAATGGACCCCTGCCTGAATCTTGACTGCCATGTCAACAGCATGGTTAAGTCCTCTTTCTTTCAGCTTAGGTGGCTGTCAAAAATCAAGCCCCTCCTTTCTAGGCATCACTTAGAGACAGTAATCCACACTTTTATTACTTCACGCCTGGATTATTGTAACTCTCTTTTGATAGGAGTTGGCCAGGCCTCGCTCTCATGGTTACAGCTGGTACAAAATGTTGCTGCATGATTTTTGACTGGTACAGGCAGGCGTGAGCACATTACTCCAGTTCTGATGTCCCTTCGTTGACTTCCTGTCCAGTTTCAAATCCATTTTAAAGTTATATTGTTTGTTTTTGTCTTTGAACAGTCTTAGTCCTTATTTGTCAGAACTGCTTCACCTTTACATGCCATCACATGCTCTTAGATCCTCTGAACAGATGATTTTAGCAATCCCAAAAACATTTTATAAATCCAGAGGAGAGCCTTTTCAGCTCTGGCTCCTACATTGTGGAATGAGCTGCCACTGAAAGTCAGAAAGGGCCCCATCACTTTCTGTTTTTAAAACTTGTTTAAAAACACTTTTTCTTTGGCTTTTAACCTTGAGTGAGCTGGCATCTGTGTCTTAATGTTGTATTTGTTTACTTGTGGGGCGGCTATGGCTGAGTGGTTAGAGCAGTCGTCCTCCAATGCAAGAGTTGGGGGTTCTAATCCACCAGCAGTCACATGCTGAAGTGTCCCTGGGCAAGACTCTGAACCCCTTATAGCCTATAATGTGTTTCCCGTCGGTGAATGAATGTGATAAAGCTCTGATTAGTCTCTTTAGAATGATTTGTTCAATTAGCTTTGTAGAGATCTAGTAGAGTGCTGTATGAAAGGGTAAATGAGGCACAAATTGTGTTGTAAAGTACTTTGAGAACTGGGACCCTGTGTACATAATTTCGCTCCACCACATGTACCACATGAGGTGCGAATGACAATAAAGAAACTCTGACTCTGACTCTGACTCTGAGTATCTCAAGAAGATAGAAATGTGCTATATAAGTACAGTCCATTTACAATCCATTTGTAATGTTCTGATTATTCTTTAATATATACAGGTCCTTCTCAAAAAAGTTAGCATATTGTGATAAAGGTCATTATTTTCCATAATGTAATGATAAAAATGAAACTTTCATATATTTCAGATTCATTGCACACCAACTGAAATATTTCAGGTCTTTAATTGTTTTAATACTGATGATTATGGCATACAGCTCATGAAAACCCAAAATGCCTGTCCAAAAAAATTAGTATATTTCATCCCACCAATGAAAGACAAGTGTTTTTAATACAAAAAACGCCAACCTTCAAATAATCATGTTCAGTTATGCACTCAATACTTGGTCGGGAATCCTTTTGCATGAATGACTGCTTCAATGCGGCGTGGCATGGAGGCAATCAGCCTGTGGCACTGCTGAGGTGTTATGGAGGCCCAGGATGCTTCGATAGCGGCCTTAAGCTCATCCAGTGTGTTGGGTCTTGCGTCTCACAACTTTCTCTTCACAATATCCCACAGGTTCTCTATGGGGTTCAGGTCAGGAGAGTTGGCAGGCCAATTGAGCACAGTAATACCATGGTCAGTAAACCATTTACCAGTGGTTTTGGCACTGTGAGCAGGTGCCAGGTCGTGCTGAAAAATGAAATCTTCATCTCCATAAAGCTTTTCAGCAGATGGAAGCATGAAGTGCTCCAAAATCTCCTGATAGCTAGCTGCATTGACCCTGCCCTTGATAAAACACAGTGGACCAACACCAGCAGCTGACATGGCACCCCAGACCATCACTGACTGTGGGTGCTTCACACTGGACTTCTGGCATTTTGGCATTTCCTTCTCCCCAGTCTTCCTCCAGACTCTGGCACCTTGATTTCCGAATGACATGCAAAATTTGCTTTCATCTGAAAAAAGTACTTTGGACCATTGAGCAACAGTGCAGTGCTGCTACTCTGTAGCCCAGGTCAGGCGCTTCTGCCACTGTTTCTGGTTAAAAAGTGGCTTGACCTGGGGAATGTGGCACCTGTAGCCCATTTCCTTCACACGCCTGTGCACAGTGGCTCTGGATGTTTCTACTCCAGACTCAGTCCACTGCTTCCGCAGGTCCCCCAAGGTCTGGAATCGGCCCTTCTCCACAATCTTCCTCAGGGTCCAGTCACCTCTTCTCGTTGTGCAGCGTTTTCTGCCACACTTTTCCCTTCCCTGTCATAGCTCTGCTCTCTGTCAGCTCCTCTGTCATGCTGCACACTCAGTAATCACTCAACTCATGTCACCTGTCACCGCTCATTATCCCACAGCTCCACCACCTGGTCCAGTCAGTACTTAAGCTCACTCATTCCTCTCAGTCTGGGCCAGATTCTCTATCCTGTCTCATCAGCAGTAGACTTTCCAACATTCCATTGATTGACTCATCACGTTCATGACCCTTGCCTTGACCACGACCACGCTTTTGCCTCAGCCCTCGTCTGCTTTTGCTCATCTGATCAGGTACCGACTCATGCTCTTGTTTTTTGACTCTCTTTTTGGATCATGTACTGGATACTTCTGCTGAACAACTGACTTCACGGTATGAACTCTGCCTTTCCCTTCTGACTGTTTTTTTTTGGATCACGGATTAAAGGTCAAGCTCATTCTGTATCACGGACTTATCCTTACCCCTGAATCTGATTCCCACAGATTCATTTCCCCAATTAGTCTCTTTCCCCCTGCATCTACTAACCTTTATCTTTTAGTTGCAAGCCTGTTGGACTCCGTTCCAGTGGACCTGTCATAGCTCTGCTCTCTGTCAGCTCCTCTGTCATGCTGCATACTCAGTAATCACTCAACTCATGTCACCTGTCACCGCTCATTATCCC
>NC_056512.1:2060994-2081569 GCF_014905685.2 Nematolebias whitei
CTGCTTTTGCTCATCTGATCAGGTACCGACTCATGCTCTTGTTTTTTTGACTCTCTTTTTGGATCACGTACTGGATACTTCTGCTGAACAACTGACTTCACGGTATGAACTCTGCCTTTCCCTTCTGACTGTTTTTTTGGATCACGGATTAAAGGTCAAGCTCATTCTGTATCACGGACTTATCCTTACCCCTGAATCTGATTCCCACAGATTCATTTCCCCAATTAGTCTCTTTCCCCCTGCATCTACTAACCTTTATCTTTTAGTTGCAAGCCTGTTGGACTCCGTTCCAGTGGACCTTAACATCAGTTCTACTTCTACTGGCAGCCCGCCACTACAACACTACCCAATCACGAACTACCAATCAGAAGATCGGAACCAGCCCAGAACCGGACCTACTCCAGAGTTTAACTTTATTTCACAATAAATCTTTTAACCCTCTCAGTGGTTGTTGTTGTTGTTTGCGATCCGGCCTCTGGTTCTTGACAGTAGAATCTGGCCATTATGGATCCAACACCAACCCGAGAGTGGTGCTCTAAGGTAGAAGAGGCTGTTAGTAAACTTGAGAAAGAGCTTCAGGAAATGGTTGTTTCTCTTCAAGCTTTGTCCCAACAGTCAAACCAAGTCATCAACCAAACCCTGTTGACTCCTGCACCAAGAGAACCACGGTTAGCCCCCACTGAACATTTCAGAGGTGAGCCTGAGCAATGTCGACCATTTTTGACTCAGTGTGACATTCAATTTCAATTGCAACCTTCATGTTTTCCCACTGAGCATGCTAAAGTAGCTTATGCTGTCTCACTTCTCGCTGGAAGAGCCAAGACGTGGGGCACTTCTGAATGGTTAAAAGGTGGCGTGGTATGTCGTAATTTTTCTGAATTTTCCAAAGAGTTGTGTCGGGTTTTTGACCCCATCCTCCCTGAGAGAGAGGCAGCCCGAAGAATTTTTGATATTAAACAAGGCAAGGATTCTGTAACCAAATACATCATTCACTTTCACTCTGTTTCAGCAGACAGTCATTGGGATGAACACGCACTCACTGACGCCTTCTTCAGGGGGCTTAATGAAGATGTTAAGGATGTGCTGGCAACAATGGACTATCCCTCATCCCTACGCCAGCTGGAGGAGGTGGCCACCCGTGTTGACCTTCGCCTGCGTGAGCGTGACCGTGAACAGAGTCAAGGCAAGGCCACAGCCATGTCCAGAACCAGACATCACCTTGTGGATCATGAACCTAAAACGGAACAAACCAAGAGCCCTCAGGATCCTCTGTATGCTACGGAACCCATGCAACTAGGAAGAAGTCGTCTGACCACCCAGGAACGAGAACGTCGGAGGAGGTACCATCTCTGTTTTTATTGTGGTCAAGGCGGTCATGATTGTCATCATTGTCCAGTAAAAGACCAGGCTCAGCAGGAGAAGAGAGGCTCCTGTTGAGTCTTAGTCATAAGATCAAGTCCTCTCCACCTATCATGTCCAAGTCCAAGGTCAAGTTCATAATAAAGGGTGGTCAACCCGTCATCGTCTCAGCTTTTATTGATTCAGGGGCCGACACGGAATTCATTGATAAAACCTTTGCCAAATCCATAGGTCTGACCATTGTTCCATCACCTAACAACCATAAGGTCCTCGCTTTAGATGGTCATCCTTTAAGTCAATCTAGTCTTGAAACTGTTCCAGTCACCATGGTGTCGGCCAACAACCATTCGGAACTGATCAGATTCATTGTTATTGATTCACCCCAACTCCCAGTGGTTTTAGGTTCCACTTGGTTACGCAAACACAACCCCCAAATCGATTGGAGGAACCAAGAGATTGTAGGATGGGCTAATGAGTGTTATTCTACATGTATTCAGAGCCAACCCAGTTCACCAGCCCTTGTCACAGCCAATGAGGAGACCTATCCTAATCTAAGTCAGGTACCTAAAGAGTACCATGATTTGAAAGAGGTCTTTAATAAATCAAAAGCTACGGCCCTTCCGCCACATCGTCCATACGATTGTGGTATTGACCTGATCCCAGGTTCTACCCCCCCTCGGGGTAGATTATATTCTTTGTCTGGTCCCGAGCAAGAGTCCATGAGGAAATATATAACAGAGTCCCTCCAAGCTGGTATCATTAGACCTTCAGCATCCCCCGCTGGTGCAGGTTTTTTCTTTGTAGGGAAGAAAGATGGGTCACTTCGTCCATGCATTGACTATAGAGAACTTAACAAAATAACCATAAAGAACAAGTATCCTCTGCACCCTAATGAACTCTGCTTTTGATATAATCCAAAATGCTAAGATATTCACCAAACTGGATCTTCGCAACGCTTACCATTTGGTCAGGATACGGCGGGGAGATGAATAGAAGACGGCTTTTAATACCGCAGATGGCCATTATGAATATCTTGTTATGCCATTCGGCCTCACCAACGCTCCTGCCGTTTTCCAAGCCCTGGTTAATGATGTCCTTCGTGACATGATTAACATTTACGCTTTTGTTTACCTTGATGACATACTTATCTTTTCACAAGATAGCATTTCTCACCGTCGCCATGTCAGAGCTGTCTTAACCCGCCTTTTACAGAACAACTTGTTTGTCAAGGCAGAGAAGTGTGCTTTCCACCAAGTGTCCACCTCATTCCTTGGGTTCAACATTTCTCCAGGTCAAGTATCCATGGAACCCGGGAAGGTATCAGCGGTGGTGGATTGGCCCAAGCCCAAGGATCGTAAACAGCTGCAAAGGTTTCTCGGTTTTGCAAATTTTTATAGGAGGTTCATTAAGAACTACAGTTCAGTTGCAGCTCCTCTTCATTTTCTCACCTCATCTAAGACCAAGTTCATCTGGGACTCCGTTGCCAACCAATCATTCCAGAAGCTCAAAACATTGTTTTCCTCTGCTCCAATCTTGCACTCTCCAGACCCCGAGAAACAATTCATTGTGGAGGTCAATGCATCCAGCACCGGGGTGGGCGCCATCCTCAGTCAGCGCAGCACAGATGGTAAGATCCACCCCTGTGCTTACTTCTCCAGGGCACTCTCCCCCGCTGAGAGAAACTACGACGTGGGAGACCGTGAGCTTTTGGCAGTCAAGATGGCCCTGGAGGAATGGAGACACTGGCTGGAAGGTGCGAAGAAGTCCTTTTTGGTATGGACCGACCATAAAAACCTGGAGTACTTTCGCACAGCAAAGAGACTCAATCCCCGTCAGGCCAGGTGGGCTATGTTTTTCTCTCGGTTCAGTTTCACCCTCTCTTACAGACCCGGGCCCAAGAATGCCAAGCCGGATGCCCTGTCCCGGATCTTTGAGGTCAAGGAAGGGCCCTCAGAAGAGGTCGAGTTCATCCTGCCTGAGACCGTACGTCTTTCTTTGACTCAATTAGAACTCGATCTCCAACAAGTCCAACTCTCCGAGCCACGTCCACCCACCTGTCCTAGGGGGCGCCTGTTTGTCCCCAATCAAAAGGTAAAAGAGGTTCTTGAATTATGCCATTCATCAAAGTTGTTCTGTCACCCAGGAATCACCAAGACCCTCCAACTCATTTGCGCCCGATTCTGGTGGGCTACGCTTACGGAGGACACCAAGCACTTTGTCAAGTCATGTCCCGAATGCAATCGTGCCAAGTCTTCCAATCACCCACCTGCCGGGCTGCTACGACCCCTGCCAATTCCTTCACGCCCATGGTCACATATTGCTATGGACTTTGTGACTGGATTACCCCCTTCTGAAGGTAATTCAGTGTTATTGACCATTGTGGACCGTTTTTCTAAAATGGTCCACCTGGTTCCTCTCCCCAAGTTACCTTCTTCCAAGGAGCTCAGCGTTATCATGGCCAAGGAGGTTTTCAGGCTCCATGGGCTCCCCCAGAACATTGTGTCTGACCGAGGTCCCCAAGTCATTTCCAAGTTCTGGAGGGAGTTTTGCAACCTGCTAGGGATCTCGGTCAGCCTCTCGTCAGGTTTTCATCCCCAAACGGATGGACAATCTGAGCGTACCAACCAGGAGGTGGAGACCAAGCTTCGGCTCCTCTGCGAGGGGGACCCGAGGAAATGGACGTCCAACCTCCCTTGGATTGAACAAGCAATCAACTCTCTTCCATCCTCTACATCAGGTATTTCACCCTTTCATGTTGTCTATGGATTCCAACCCCCTGTTTTTTCAGTCCAGGGGAGAGAAGCTCGGGTTCCCTCTGCACGACTCGCAATTTTACGTTGCCAGCGAGTCTGGAGAAAAGCCAGGAGAGCCCTAATTTTGGCCACCAAAAGGTACGTTCGGGGGGCTAACCGCAGGAGAACGCCTCAACCATTGTACAAGGTGGGCCAGAAAGCGTGGCTCTCCACCAAGGACCTTCCTCTCCGTGTGGAATCTAAGAAACTAGCACCACGTTTCATTGGTCCTTTTCTGATTACCAAAATAATCAATCCTGTCTCTGTTCGCTTACAGTTACCCAGGCGCATTCATCCAACGTTTCATGTCTCAAGACTCAAGCCATTTGTCCTGCCACGTTTTCGACCCACCACCGACCTCCCACCACCCGCCCGACTCATTCAGGGGAGCCCAGCCTACACGGTCCGACGCCTTCTTCGATCCAGAAGGTGGGGGAGAGGACTCCAGTATCTGGTAGACTGGCAGGGGTACGGCCTGGAGGAACGTTCCTGGGTGCCCTCACGCAATATTCTGGACAAAACCCTCATTAGAGACTTTCATCGACTGAACCCTCTCCAGCCTGGTGGTCCTTCATGAGCCGGACCTTGAGGGGATATGAAGTCAGTCATATATGACTGACTTCAGAGCCAGTGGCCAGACCTTTGTAACCTCCAACGGTGATTGGTGACTTTTGAGGACACAATCTGCCTTTCAGTCACTAGAGCATCTCAGGCCTTGCTAGTATCATTTTAAGCAGTTGTGGAACGTTCTGACAGCTTGTTCTGGTGAGAGAGAGACATTTAATGCCTTTCTGGTGATCATACATCACAATAATCTTGCTTTACACACTACAGCTCATTTAGATACAATTTTAAGTACTCCACAAACAGAACAGTCCAAAAAATTCTGCCTTTTTTTAAGTTTCACTGATTTGAATAACCAACTAGACCTTTGATGCAAAGCTATTTCGTTATTCATTTGTTTGTTATGCATAATCTTCATCAGATATATCACAGATTATTATTTTTGTAATAAAATACATAAAATCAACTAAATTTGTGATTATTTTGGCATATCTGATTTGATGCCCTTTAAACACGAGAAAATAATTCACGTTTCAGTTTACATTTAATTTGGGGTTAGAAACTGATTTTTCCTCTAAAAAGAGAGGTGGTGCCCACAACAAGGTTATTTGCATAATAAATGCATATCTTATGAGCTTAAATCATAACTGAGAATTTGCAATATATATCCAACCCCATATCCCTCTACATCTATAAATAAATCTGACTTGACTTGACTTGACATACCTGATGGTCTGATTGGTCCATCACTATAGCTCCTATCAAAGTAAATGACATCTCATGCATTGATCTTATGGACTCTGGGTCAACCGTCAATCATTTTTGAAGATTGATACAAAGCCAATATACTAACAGTCCCGATACATCTCATCTCCAGTCTAGCTATCTAGGGTCTACCAGTCAAGTCGCATCCTTACTGTCGGTATGTAGTGGTAGAGATGGAGTTTCCCGAGGAGGTAGCAGGTGTCATATTGCTCATAAAAGTCCTAGCTCTCATTTGTTCAAAGCCACCCCAAAGTCATGAAACACCTGTAGTGGTGGGTAAAAAATGCTTTTATCTTCCACCACCCGTTTCAGTTTTGTAAAAACATTGGCAGTGAGTGCAAAAGTAGCTCTATGAGAGTACAAGTCATTTACAACCAAATACAAACTAAGTCCCTAAAATCACATGCAACAGACAATTCCATAGGACAAGTGAAATGGCAAAGTCCTGGGCCACTTACTCTTAGTCCTGGTGAAAAGTTTTATGTAACTTGTAGAGCAAAGCAGAACACTACTCAGCTCAGAGATGTTGTTTTGGTTGAGGCACCAGTCATGTCCCAACTCCATTCTGGTGTGTTAGTACAGCCAGGGATTCTCACAGAGAGTGACATAGATGAGAACCATTTTACAGTTCTATTACACAATGAGTCAGAAAAATCTACCTCTAGTCAAATTGGCACAGTTGTGGCTGAAATGCAGACAGTAGATGTAGTCATAAACCCTAAAGTCCTAGAGCCTGAGGTTAGTATCTTAAATTCAGAACTCTTTGATTTTGGTGAATCCCCTATCCCCAAAAAGTGGAATGAAAGGCTATAACAAAGGCTAGCTGAGAGGGGAAATGTTTTATCTCTACATGCTTGGGATGTGGGTTTAGCTAAAGACGTAGAACACAGCATCCGCCTTAGCGATTCTACCCCTTTCAGAGAGTAATTGTGTCGTTTAGCTCCCGCAGACATTGAAGATATACGACAACACTTACAGCATTTGTTAGCTGCGGGTATCATTAATGAAACTTGTAGCCCATTCGCTTCGCCTATCGTTGTAACACGAAAAAAGAATGGCTCAGTTAGAATCTGCATTGATTACAGAACATTAAACAGATGTACTATCCCAGACCAATATACCATCCCTTGAATCGATGATACGTTAGACTGTCTGGCAGGCAGCAAATGGTTTTCAGTCCTTGATCTTTGGAGCGGATATTACCAGATAGCCATGTCAGAGGAAGATAAGGAAAGGACTGCGTTTATCTGCCTGCTCGGATTCTATCAACTCAAGAGAATGCCTCAAGGTATTACTGGAGCCCCTGCCGCATTTCAGCGACTTATGGAGAAAGCTGTTGGTGATTTGCACCTTCTCCAAATCATAGTGTATTTTGACGACATAATAGTTTTCGGCAAAACGATTGAAGAACGAGCAGCGTCTTTTAAAAGTTTTAGATTGTCTTGAAGAATTCAGTCTTAAAGTGTTGATAGACAAATATCAGTTTTGTCAGTCTCAAGTAAAATATGTTGGACACATTGTTTCAGAAGCCAGTATAGCCAGAGATCCAGAAAAAGTTGGAGTGTCAAAAACTGGCCAGTGCCCACTGACCTTAAATCTCTACACTCATTCCTTGCTTTCTGAGGATATTTTCATAGGTTTATTGCAAACTACTCAAGCATTGTTCATCCCTTAATTGAGCTTATGAAAGGGTACCTGCCTACTCAGAAAACCAAGAAAGCTCAAAGCCAAGATCAACCCAAAACTTACCTTAAACCTTTCGAACCATTCAAAGAGAATTGGGATCAATCCTGTCAACAAGCATTTAAAAAAATAATTGACTGTCTAAGTAATGCTCCTGTGTTAGCATTTACTGATCCCATCCAACCTTATGTCTTGCATGTAGATGCTAGTCTGAATGGTTTACGTGCCGTGCTTAATCAAGAGTATCCTGAAGGCCTCAAGCTTGTTGCCTTCGCTAGCCAAAAGCTTAGTGACTCAGAATGAAACTACCCCATCTATCAACTTAAGTTCTTGTGGACAGTTGTGGACACATTTCTTGACTACCTCTATGGGGCTAGGTTCACTATTAGAACAGACAACAATCCATTAACATACCTGTTAACAACTGCAAAACTAAATGCTGTCGGACATCATTGGCTTGCAGCTTTAGCTACGTATGACTTCATCATCTAATATTGTCCAGGTCATCACAACATAGATGCTGATCTGTTATCCCAACAGTATGCCAGTGACACTGAAAAATGGACAGATGTCCCACAGTTGGCCATCAAAGCCGTTTGTAAAAATAAATTCACCACTGAAACTACTGAGTCTCCTTTGGACATTCAAAAAAACAAAACAAAATTAAAGCTGCAAGCAGCATAGGAGGCCCTCGCAGCAAAGCGCCACTCTGGCCTTATGGCGACAGCAGGAGCTCCAGTTAGTCCACCCAATCGCCATCTAGAACATTCTCGTGCCAATCCCGCACACGTTCACCATGAGGTGCATTTCCTGAATCTTCGACATTGCCTTTGTTGGATTTGATATCTTTTAGATCTTTTTATGTCTTTTGACAAGCCTTGACATTTCTCTGATGAGGTGAAATGATGCATTTTCTACAAGGTGTGTGCGGGTATAATCATACATTAATTACTTCATGCTATATATAATCTTACAAGTGCTAAGGATAATCATACAAGTTCACATTTGATATAACTCTGAGGGAAACAGAGACAGGTAAGACACTTGTTCGTGCAGCAGGAAACGATCCTTCTTTGTCCTCTGAGTAAAGCAGCTGAGAGTGAGGGCCCACCAATGTGACACACTGCTCACACATTGATTAAACATAAATAACGCTAAATCACAACATTCATATACTTTATACTTAACACAGGTTGAGTATTTATGCTCGCACATTAATAATAGTTCAGACACACAGAAATCGTGTTTTAAAGCTCTATACAGACGAAAGCCAACTACAAGCTGAAGAGTAAGCGTCCTGCGTTCCAAAACAAAGCTCGTAAATCAACCCTTATCAGTAGAAGAATGAGCGAGGCCGTCTGGGGCTTTCGGAGTAACCCTGGAGATAAAATCTGCTCCTGAGTGGCTGAACATGGTGTCACTCGGACTATCAAGAGATTTGGACATCCAATCACAAGACTGTCTGAACCCGAAAGGGAGGGACATGACAAACCTATAAATCTCGCTCAGACACAAAGTTTGGTTGAACAAACATCGGGCTGATTGACCAGGCAAGGTTCACTCTGATTTTGTTCCTCAGAGTGCACTCTGATTACATGTAAAATCTGCATACTTTAACTTTGTCTCAATTAAATCTTTTATACTAAGGTGATGTGCTCCTGAAATTCTGTGCTCGGGTCATTTTGAACACCCCAAATCCTTCACCTTCCATCCATGTCATTACTTGTTCAGCTGCAGGTCTTACAAGTATAGGCGAAATCCATCCTTCCAGACAGGAGTTATTGTGACTTGCTGTTTTTTTGCGAATGTTTGACGAGCACTTCCTTTATGCTTTTCAACATGTCATGTGTGGTAATCAGCAGTTAGTGAACCAGGTTTCAGTCTAATATCTTACACACAGTGTAATGCTGGAAGAGTCATCCAATAATCAACAGTTTTTTATCTGAGTGGGTGGGGCTTTTGTGATGTCATGAATCAACCATACCAATGTGTCTACAAGTGCTCACTGATGAAGCCCAAAAAAAATCAGGTCCAGATCAGATGATGTATCACTAAGATATATTGGAATAATGTAGGGGGTGCACTTGAGTTGAATGTTAAACCACAACCACAATGTGTGTAGAAGTGCTCACTGATGACGTAAAATAACTAGCACATATCGGATGATAAATCACTGAGATATAACTGTTGGAATAATCTAGGGAGCGCACTTGAGTTATATGTTAAACCACCATATCAGTGTGTCTAGAAGTACTCATTGATGATGCACTATAATTCTGTATCAATATACTTTAAGTGGTCATCAAGATGGCGCCTGTGTACAGGGCTTGCCATTTGTCTCTGCGTATGATTTGTTTGTTTGAGCTGATTGTACTGATTTTTACCACTAATGTCAACTCCTTAATGGTGTATGATCGCCATACTTTGCTAGAAATTGGACTTTCTGTGAGAAATCTGTCTGTTTGGGACTTCACCAGACATGAACCCCCCCACCCCCCCCCCCCCCCCCCACACACCCCCCCCACTGTCAGGGATCCCAGTTCACCTGTGCCGTGTTTGGACTCCACCGCTTAGGCAAAAGCGTGCTCATAGCCGCGGCAAACGCAGCGGTCAGCTGGTGAGATTTAAAGCTGCACCTTGGATTGGTGCCTCGCCTCTCTCTTCCGCTGCGTGTGCTGGACCCCCCTGTTGCCTGGCTGGTACCTGTTGGCGGCCGCCATGATGGAACTATTCAGCCATGTGCGCCCTGCTTCCCTCGTCCCTGCAGACACAGGCGCGCGCTCCAAAACCTGCAGTCTCTGTGTCGGGACCCACGGATGTCGGATAAGGATGCAGAACCGCTGATTGCTGCCAGGATCAGCCTGATTAATGCAAGATCACTGACAAATAAATCTTTTATCATCAAGGATTTATTTTTATGTCAAGGATTGGACTTCTTATTCATAACGGAATCTTGGACAGGTGGACCAGGTGAGTCCAGCGTTTTGATGGAACTTTTACCGCAGGATTGCTGCTATTTTGATTCCCCACGGACGTCTGGTCGAGGGGGAGGAATAGTGACTGTTTTTAAAAGTTGTTTTGACTGTAAACATCTGCCTCCATCTCCATTCAGCAGCTTTGAGCACAGCCTGTTTGAACTTGGCTCCTCCCACATTACACTGTGTGTGGCTGTCAGGAGGTGGTCAGTCACTTAAAGCCAACAGGTTCACCAGGTGATGCTATTCTTCCTCGTTTATTCAAAGAGGTTTTCCTCACTGTGGATCCTTCAGTCCTTTCTCTTTTGAACAGCAGTCTGTCCTCTGGTATGGTCCCTGGAAATTTTAAACATTCAGCGGTCCAGCCTCTCATTAATAAACCACTCTGAACCCCTCTGTTCTTGCTAACTACAGGCCAATCTCCAAACAGCCATTTCTTTCAAAAATTCTCGAGAAGGGGGTGTATAACCAACTATCAGCATATATGAAAGAACAGAACATACTCGATGTTTTACAGTCTGGTTTTAAATCTCTACACAGAATCTGCACTTTTAAAGGTTTTCAACAACATATTTTTAGCAACGGACTCTTGTGACTGTGTTGTCCTCCTGCTTTTCAACTTATCAGCTGCTTTTGACACCGTGGACTATAACATCTTACTTTGTCATATGAAGCAATGGGGGGCGGGTGGTGTCAGCGGTGCAGCACTGAACTGGTTTAGGTCCTACTTAGCAGAGCGTACTTTCTGTGTCCGCCTTGGTGACCATGTGACCTCCTCTGCTCCTCTCTTGCGTGGGGTTCCACAGAGCTCAGTCTTAGTCCCCCTCCTCTTTGTGCTATACCTGCTCCCTCTTGGCTCTATTTTTTAGAAAATATGGGATCTCCTTTCATGGTTATGCAGATGATACACAGATATATGTCCCGCTAAAGAAAAAGGACTAACTCTCTGGCCCCTCTGTTTTCATGTCTAGAGGACATCAAAGCCTGCGTGGCTGTGAACTTCTTAAAGTTTAATGAGGGAAAGACTGAGGCGATAGTCTTTGGAAGCTCCACTGAGACTCCCAATGTCAATGTTGGTTCATTGGCCCAGTATATCAGGCCAATTATTACAAACCTGGGGGTCAAAGTCGATGCTGGACTAAAATTAGAAAATCACGTCACAGCAGTTGTTAAAACTAGTTTTTTCCATCTAAGGCAGCTGGCTAAGGTGAAGCTGATTCTTTCTAAGCAGCATTTTGAAACAGTAGTTCACACCTTTGTGACCACTCGGCTGGACTACTGTAATGCACTCTATACAGGGATCAGTGATTCATGTATCTGTCAGCTTCAGAGGGTACAGAACACTGCTACACGGCTTTTAACTGGCACATGAAAGTTTGAACACATTTCTCCTGTTTTAGCCTCCCTGCACTGGCTGCCTGTACATTCCAGGATTCATTTGAAATTACTTTTATTGACTTTTAAAGCTCTTAATGGACTTGTCCTGCCCTATCTGTCCGAGTTGCTGCATCTATACACACCCTCTCAATACCTCAGGTCATGTGATCAGCTGCTCCTGAGTGTGCCAAAGACAAAGCGTAAGCTCAGAGGAGACCATGATTTTGCTTTGGCAGCTCCTAAACTGTGGAACGACCTTCCCTTGAACATCAGACAGACCTCTTCCCTGTCTGTTTTTAAATCCCTTCTTAAAACCCATCTCTTCTCCGTGGCCTTTGACACCAACTGAGATTTTGACTTTTAATCATTTTCACCGCGTGTATTATTTGATTGTATGATTGTTTTTTTACACAACTTTTTTATGTGATTTTTAATCATTTTAATCATTTTTATTATCTGACTATATGATTGTTTTGTTGTGTGTACAGCACTTTGGTCCTGTAGGTGTTTATAGTGCTCTATAAATAAACCTGGTATGGTATGGTAATAAATCTGGCACATATCAGATGATGTATCACTGCATAGGCGTCGCAACCATTATATGTGAAGGGGACAAGTCCCCCCCCGCACATTAAAAAACGTTAATTTGGACCCTCCCACTTTTACTATGAAACATTAGTTCAGGCGGCGCAGTTTCTCTTTCTTCGTGAACAAATCCATTCAACTTGATCAATAGGAGAATACTCAAGCCACTAAAACTCCACTCCAGGTTTTCCTGGTTACCTCCAACTTTACACACAGAGCAGAAATTGTGCAGCTGCTGAGTCTCCTGCTTCGGCAGAAAATGCACACAAGTGGAGAAGATGGCGACACCTTTGTGTTGCTCGCTCGCCAGTTTAGCGAGCTTAATGCATGCAGGCAGTTGTTGACCAGGGGTGCTGCTCGTAAACATATATTCATGTTAGGAGGAGAGAAGTAAAGCGCTACATCTGTAACATCTTAGCTTAGCAGTAACTGTGACACTGTAAGACGCTGCAGGTGTAAGAGACACTGTGTTGAGGTGCATTAAAGTTGAAATGTCTTTAAACCCCCACACCTTATTGTCCTCAAGCTTAATTAGAAACATCATTTAGATGAATAGTGTTGAACACAAGTAAAAAAGTCCAGTGGTGATGTTTTTTTTAATTTCGCTATAAAAAAACAAATAGTGCTGATTTAATAATAATAATAATAATAATGTCATCACAATGTCAGCACTGTATGTTTCCATACAATGGTGAAATTAGTCTCTGCATTTAACCCATCCACCACCAGGTGGTGCAGTGGGCAGCTATTGAAAGCGCCCGGGAGGCTTTTGGGGATGAGGTGTGCTGCCCAAAGACACCACGTGATGTGCAGTGACTGGGGATCGAACATGGGACTTTTGGGTCCCAAGCCGGCTGCCCTGCCTCTACACCATCTCGGCCCCCAGAGGCTCTGTATTAAAGTGTATTAAAGTTAAAATGTCTTTAAAACCCATAGGTGAATTTACACAAACTTGATGAAAAACATGCTTTAAATGTGTGGAATTAAAGGAAATATAGGTGAAATGCTGCTTTTTTTGTACATTAGTGTACTCTTCTTCGCGTGCACACACACGCGCGCACACACACATGCACGCGCGTGCACACACATGCACGCGCACACACACGCACACACAGATATTAGGGCTTTAACAGACTATTCGAGTAACCAACAGGTCTATTCCTAAGCGATCTATCGAGTTTTTTAATTTCACGTCGAGTATTCGCAGTGACGTCATTACATCGCAGTTACGTCATTGCGTCAAGTGATCGTAAGACATCGGAAAAACTATACAGCCACTGGCCAAAAGGATGGCCCAGCACAGAAGATCAACATCATCAGGCCAAGATTATGCGGTCTACACTCATCTCCAGATTTTTCTACCTGGATTATTGAGCATGCATCAGGATACTTGGAACTGATTGTTCCGAGAAGTTAGTTGCATGACAGCTTACAGGACCAATCAGAGGATTACAGCAGATGGTTACGCTTGTAGAGGCAATACCTTAGGACAAATTCAGACTTGTATGAACTGGTTTTGGCTGGGCTCAACTATAAAAACAGTTCACAGTCACAGATTTCTGCTGAACAAGTACTGGGAGTTGGAGAGGCAGGATGGTATTAGACCTGCTCTTAAAGCAACTGAAGGAGGTTTGAACAACTTGAAAAGAGCTCCTTTTCAGTAAAGATGGGAGCATCTCTTCATGTTACAGCCAGGTTGAAGCCAATCTAGACCTTCTCCAAATTAGGACAACTTTTTGGGCGAAGGGTGCACTTTCCCAGGGCTCTGGGGAAGAATTTCACTTGCCTTTAACCAAAGATTTGTGCAGACAAAGATTATGGTAAGCGATGCCCTGATTTACCATTCTTTTACAAATTTATATAATAATAGTAACAGTTCTACCAACAATTAAGGGAATCAGATTAATATTATCAACATCTTGGGTCCTCCTCTGTTCATGAAAGCCACACAATGGGACATGGTTTATAAAGACAAATAACATCAGTTGGGAGAGATTTCTTGTGAACTGATCAAGGGGTTTTAGAGTTCTTTGGGGTTCTAACATACTGGGACTTTGGGTGTTGCATATCAGATGGCAGGAAGGCTTTCCCCCATCAGTTCATAAGAGCTTTAAGGTCCCCTAATACCCCATCTAAGCTCATTAGAGCAAGGCAATCACCGATTTAGTGGACTTCCAATCCTTTGGACATCAAACTCAATTAACAGGATTCTCTCTCAAGCAATGTATGGACTCTTTATTACTGATTTCACTATATATCCATCCATCCATCCATCCATTTTCTTCCGCTTATCCGTGGTCGGGTCGCAGGGGTAGCAGCTTAAGTAAGGAGGCCCAGACTTCCCTCTCCCCAGCCACTTGGGCCAGCTCCTCCCGGGGAATTCCAAGGCATTCTCAGGCCAGCCCAGAAACATAGTACCTCAAGCGTGCCCTGGGTCTTCCTCTGGGTCTCCTCCCGGTGGGACGTGTCTAGAACACCTCACCAGGGAGGTGTCCAGGAGGCATCCTAACCTAACAATGAGGATCTCATGGTCGATGGTGTCAAAGGCGGCCGTGAGGTCCAACAGGACAAGCAACACAGAATGACCAGTATCTGTGGATCTGAAGATGTCTTTAAAGACCTTCAGCAGGGCAGTTTCAGTGCTGTGGAGAGGTTTAAAGCCAGATTGGCATAGCTCTAAGATGGTGTGATCCTCCAGGAAGCACTTCAACTGGGACTTGACTATTTTCTCCAGTACTTTAGAAACAAATGGGAGTTTGGAGACAGGTCGGTAGTTGGACACGAGTGAGGGGTCAAGGTTTGTTTTTTTCAGGAGTTTAAAGGATTTTGGCACCACGCCAGTGGATAAACTACTGTTTACTATATCAAGAATGGACGGACCTAGAGTTGGAAACACCTCCTTTTGAAGTCGAGGGGGGACCACATCAAAGGGGGAGCCAGAAGGTTTCAAGCTGCACATGACCTGCTCTAGAGAAGATATAGTGATGGGTTCAAAATGGTCAAATGGAGCTACAGATGGAGGTGGGATGGATGGGTCATGAGTTGGAGGGGAAATAAGAGCCCGGGTGGTCGCATGTTTTTCCAAAAAGAAATGTAGGAAGTTGTCGCACAGCTCAGTCGAGGCTTCCAGAGGTGATGGTTCAGTGAGGTGGAGAACAGAGTTTAGGGTGGAGAAGAGGACACGTGGGTTGCGAGAGTTTATTATGTATTATTATGTTACTTGTGAGCTGTGGAGATTCACAGACATACATGCACTGTGTTAGTGTTCCTAAGATCTTATTTTGTTGTTTTGTTCATTTCTGGTTCAAAAAACAGTGGATGAATAAAGTTTACTTTCAATACAAATCGTCATGACTCATTTGTCTTGATTTTAATGAGCGGGTCAATTTGACCCAGAACAGTATATGTGTCTCAACTTCAATTATAAAGATCACCCTTTGAAAAAAAAATTAAAATGTAATGTAAAAAATTTGTACAAAAATCAATTTCAAGGATAATTATTGTTTTTTTTTTGTGTGTGTAGGTTTTTTCAGCAAACATAAAAAATATAAATCACATTTTTTATGTCAAAATGAGTTAGTTGTTGTCATTTATCCTTTATTTATGATAAATAAAAAAACATAATTGCACAAATATTAACTGACATGGTTAGTATTGGAGTTAATAATCAGATACAAAAATGTTTTGGAGGATTTTTTGGGTTTCTGACACTGTTACATGATTAAACACTCCCCGGGTCAAATTGACCCACGAACATTATTGCTTTACCTCAGAAACAAACATAACAGGAGGGTTAAGAAACCCCTACTGTTAAGGTATGAGGTGTGATTTGTCAATCTGATAATGTATGTGTATTTTATTTCAGCTTTATAACCTGAATCTCTCACTCACTGCTCTTTGAATTGAGAAAGCTTCTCAGATGAGGAGCGAAACGTCTTCTGTTACAAATAAAGTCCAGTTGTTTTTGTCTTGAACGTTTTTGAATTTACCATGTCCTGGATGACTGAGAATCTTCAACAGTGTATATCTTAGATCCTTATTACTGTTTCTTGTACAATTTATATTTTTGCCATTGTTGGATGTAACTGGGACCCTATGTACACAATTTTGTTCCACCACATGTACCACATATTATGTGAATGACAATACATAAACCTTGACCTTGTCACCACCTGGTCAGTTCATTGTTCTGCAAAACAGTCAGATGTCTCAGTCCTCCTTGTTACTCCCTGCATTTTCTCATCCTATGTTTCATAAGTTGTTGCTGTCATGTCAGCCTTTTGTTTTTGTTTATTTAATAAATTAATTTTTTTTACATTACTTGGTGCTCCCCGTGTCTGCCTACACTTGGGTCATGATACAATGTGTCAAATTTCTGCAAACCATCTCCACTTTTTTCCCTTGTCTGTCACAATGTGCACACTGAATGTTAGCAGGAACTACATCCTGTAACTGTAGAATAAATCTGTTTGGTAATTTCCAAGCAGACTGTGATTGAGTAAAGATATTTAAAAAAAATGTTCCATTTTAATAATGTCATTTGTTTAATGCACCTGCCAAGAAACAGCTGAGTACTTTTAGTCAGGATCCCATTTCTTATGTTATTGAAGGGTTTACCTTAGTGTCAGCATTCCAGTTGACAGTTCCAGAGTTTTTCATTTTCCAGTATTTGATGAACTTAGTTCCAGGTCGCAGTCGGGTCCCATCAGGAAGGTTCTCGTCCAGAAAGGCAGCCATCATGGCTGGAACTGCTAGAGGTAAGGGGGGCTTCGGAAGTCTGGGGAGAAAAATTGTTTTTTTTTTACCTCATTCTGTAGTGAATTGTGTTTATATTTTCTGTACAATCATAATCTAACTAGTTTTTTTATTGTCTGTCCAAAGAGGTCTCTCTCATAAATACCATACCACTTTTTATAAAGCACTTAAAACAGCAACAAGGCCAACCAAAGTGCTGTACAGACAAAACAACAGGTAACACACAAAACAAAATACAAAATGAGGTAAATCAGAATATAGACATAAAAACGATGCAGATAATGACGACAAACCAGTGTGGAGCATACAGGATCAAAACACAGATCATCTGGTGTTGAAAGCTATTGAATAGTAGTGAGTTTTTAAACGGGACTTGAAAACCGAGAGGGAGGGGGCCTGTCTGACAAGCAGAGGGAACTCGTTCCAGAGTCTTGGTCCTGCTACAGAGAAGGCCCTGTCACCTCTGCGCTTAAGACGAGTTCCTGGAACTGTAAGGAGCAACTGGTCCGCTGACCTCAGGGAGCTTGGTGGGACATATGGTTGTAGCAAATCAGAGAGATGGGGGGGGGGGGACACTGTTCAGTGATTTGTAGACATACATGAGTATTTTGAACTGGATTCAAAAGTGAACCGGTAACCAGTGCAGTGAGGCCAAAACTGGTGTAATGTGCTCTCTTTTGCCTGTACTGGTTAAAAATCGAGCTGCTGCATTCTGGACCAGTTGTAGTCGTGCAATGGAGGTCTGACTGATACCAAACAGGAGCGAATTGCAGTAATCAAGCCTAGATGTAATGAATGCATGTATTACTGTCTCCAGGTTCTTTTTGGACAATATGGGCTTCAGTTTAGACAGCTGCCTCAGTTGGAAGAAGCATGATTTAACAATCATGTTTACATGATTGTTAAGCTTCAGGGAAGGGTCCATTATCACGCCCAGATTAGTGACTCTTTGTTTTTCTGACAGGGTTAGAGCGGAAAGGTAGATGCAGTGGTTTGTGATCGTGTCATTGGGAGGGAACAACATGACTTCAGACTTCTTTTCATTGAAACTTAAGAGATTTAAAGCCATCCAGTCCCTGATGTCAGCCAGGCAGTTGAGCAGCGGTTGAATAGAGCATGTACCATTGTGTCTTAGGGGGAAGTAAATTTGACAGTCATCGGCATAGAAGTGGAAGGGCATATTGTGTTTCCGGAAAATAGCACCAAGCGGCAGCAGGTATAAAGAGAATAGGAGGGGACCCAGTATGGACCCCTGCGGAACCCCCCCATTTAAGCTCTGCCTCTGCAGAACTAAAATCCTTGATGGAGACACAAAAGGATCTGTCAGTGAGGTAAGATCTGAACCAATTGAGGGCTGATCCTGTGACGCCCACCCACTGCTCCAGCCTAGCAATGAGGATCTCATGGTCGATGGTGTCAAAGGCGGCTGTGAGGTCCAACAGGACAAGCAGCACAGAATCACCGGTATCTGTGAATCTGAAGATGTCGTTAAAGACCTTCAGCAGGGCAGTTTCAGTGCTGTGGAGAGGTTTAAAGCCAGATTGGAATAGCTCTAAGATGGCGTGATCCTCCAGGAAGCACTTCAACTGGGACTCGACTATTTTCTCCAGTACTTTAGAAACAAATGGGAGTTTGGAGACAGGCCGGAAGTTGGAAACGAGTGAGGGGTCAAGGTTTGGTTTTATCAGGAGAGGCTGGACGGCAGCATGTTTAAAGATTTTTGCACCATGCCAGTGGATAAACTACTGTTTACTATATCAAGAATAGACTGACCTAGAGTTGGAAAAACATCCTTTAGTAGTTGAGGGGGGACCACATCAAAGGGGGAACCAGAATGTTTCAAGCTGCACATGACTTGCTCTAGAGAAGATAGAGTGATGGGTTCAAAATGGTCAAAAGGAGCTACAGATTGAGGTGGGATGGATGGGTCATGAGTCGGAGGGGAAATGAGAGCCCGGGTGGTCACAATTTTTTCCAAAAAGAAATGTAAGAAGTTGTCGCACAGCTCAGTCGAGGCTTCCAGAGGTGATGGTTCAGTGAGGTGGAGAACAGAGTTTAGGGTGGAGAAAAGGACACGTGGGTTGTGAGATTTTGAGGTAATTATATCAGAGAAGAATTTTGATTTAGCAGCTTTTACTGTTTTCTGATAACAGCGCCAACTCTCTAAGTATTTGGAAAGAGACCTGCAGCCTGTCTTTCCTCCACTTTCGTTCCGCCCTCCTACATTGCTGCCTAACGGCCTTGGTGACGTCACTCAGCCAAGGTTCTGCTCTGCGTTTTGATTTTTTTGGTTTTCACAGGTGCAACATGATCCAGAGTCTTTAAGCAGACAGAGTTGAACTGGGATTTCAGCTCCTCAGTGGTGGTGAGAAACACTGGGGGCTGAATGATCATTTCAGAGTTATAAACATCTGTGAAACGTGCGGCAGTGAAGTGGTTAATGGTCCGGGTGTGACGTGCAGGAATGCACGACTTAGGAGTTAGATGGGGGAGGGTGAACTCAAACTGGACTGGCATGTGGTCTGAAAAAACATTATCAACAATAACAAGATTATTAACAGTCACATCATGAGTTAAAACAATGTCCAGTGTATGTCCACGCTCTTGGGTGGGACCGTTTACGTGCTGAGTTAAATTAAATGAGTCCAATAAATCTAAAAAGTCCTTAACCAAGGGCTTCTCAGGACAGCACACGTGCAAATTAAAGTCACCAATAATGCAAACATGCTCATATTTTGGTGTGATTTCAGCCAAGAAGTCAGAAAACTCATTTATGAAATCCTTAGATCGAGGTGGGCGGTAGACGAGTGCAAATAACGTCGGAGGCGAGTGGCCAAGTTTAAAGACGCTCAGCTCAAAGCTGGCGCGGGAAACTGGGATGGGCAGTTGTTTACAGTCAAAAGTTGATTTGAATATTGTTAATAATCCACCACCGCGCCGGCCTGATGGCCGCGGGGCGTTAAAACACAGACAGTTTGGTGGCAGTAATTCCGTCAAGGCGCCGGACTCACCCAGAGACATCCAAGTCTCTGTGATGCAGAAAAAGTCCAGATCGTGCTCTTTAAAGTAATCCCTGAGGATAAAAGTTTTGTTGGTAACAGATCTGCGTTGACTAAACACATCCGGATATTGTCCAAAGTAGAGCAAGCAGCGGTGGAGTTAGTGCGCGCTAATGTCTGCAGGTTTTCAATAACAGCCCCTCCAAGTCGGTCCGGGCAGCGCACCGGCTGACAACTCCTGCTGGTTACCTGGTCCGGGCATGCAGGAAGCTGTATACCCTGACCGACAGCTGAAGAGGAAGATGTAGCGCACAGAGCTTTCAGCTTGATCAGCTGACCAGCACGTTTTCCCCGGCGCCTGAAGCGAGATCCACGGGCAGGCAGGTGAGGAGCGCAGCGAAAGTAAGCTGGCACGTCTGCCAGCAGGGGAGGAGGGGGGGGGCGGTCCAGAGGTACGCTGATAATGGTCCGGATAAGCGACATCAGTGCCAGAAAAACGAAGAACCAAAAGTTGTTGTCTGTCATACACCAGCAGAGAGTTGATATCACAGATGTGAAATGCAAAAAACAAAAATAATTCGAACACCATCAGCAGAGGTGGATTGCAAGCCATGTACATGGGCGCCATCTTACCGGAAGTCAACACATATACATGCATACATACATATATAAATATACATATACACACACATATATATATATATATATATATATATATATA
>NC_056512.1:2081669-2088354 GCF_014905685.2 Nematolebias whitei
AGACGCATAGCTCAACACAGGAGAGCCACCTCCTCTGGACAAAATTCCGCAATTCACCTCCACCTCACAGATAAGGGACACTCTTTTGAGGACCAAAATGTGCATATTTTGGACCGAGAACACAGATGGTTTGAGAGGGGGGTGAAGGAAGCAATTTATGTAAAAAGAGAAAAGCCGTCTCTTAACAGAGGAGGAGGCCTCAGATTTCCACTTTCAAAAACCTATAATGCAACTTTAAAACATATTCCCAGCCGGTTTTCACACCTGATGGGAACAGAGGGGCCTCGTCTGTGAATTAGAGGAACAAAAGACTCTTACTGTTAAGGTTGTTTAGGTGTGAATTGCCAATCTACATATGTGTGTGTGTCTTATCTCGCTCAGCCTTATACCCTGAATCTCTCACTCTCTGCTCTTTGAATTGAGAAAGCTCCTCGGATGAGGAGCGAACGTCTTCTGTTACAAATAAAGTCCAGTTGTTTTTGTATTGAACGCTTTTTGAATTCATCATGTCCTGGATGACAGAGAATCTTCACCAGCATACTGAGACAATGCAGTCCTTATTAAACAAAATATGATTGTTATATATTTCTTTGTGTATATTGAGTCCAGTTTTTTTGAAAAGGCATTCCAGTTGGCGTCCCTTGGCTTTGAGAAGACGCAGGTTGAACGTAAGCTATGGCGCTGAGCGAGAAAATGAAACAGGTCTGTGTTTGAGTGGAGCAAATGTGTTAAGAAGGTTTTGGAGTTGACGTTATAGTGGGAAGTGAGTTCATCAGGGGTTGAAGAGCAGTGAATAGATGGAAGGTTATATATAGCAGATGAGAAAATGCCAGGATCAATATCATTAATTTTCCTAAATGTAATGTCACGAGGAGTACAGGTTTTCAAAGCTATTATATTTACATCAAAAGAAATAAACATATGATCAGAAGTGGGAAACAGATAGGCTTTGCAGTGAGTAGGGGTGACACCAGAACAACAAACCAAATCCAGAATATGACCTTTAGAAGGAGTGGGGAATTTGATGTATTGCTGGAGTCCAAAACTATCCAGACAGGAAGTCAAATCTCTTGTGAGAAGGTTATTGTCATTGTCCATGTGAATATTAAAGTCACCAACAATAATCATATTGGGAGAGAGAACAGAAAGATGAGTGAGAAGAGCAGCAAAGTCATACAAAAATCCTTATTTGGCTTCGGTGGTCGATAAACAGTACATAAAATAGTAGGAGTAGATCCAGGGAGCTGAGATGCAGTGTATTCAAATGAGTGGAAGAAGGGGCAGAGACAGGGAGGACTTTCCAGTGCTTCCGATGAATTATCGCGAGACCTCCGCCCCTCCCCAAGTTGTGGGGGTAACAGATGTAAACAAACTCTGGTGGAGTTGACTCGTTGAGGAAAACAAAGTCATTGGGCTGTTGTCATGTTTCAGTCAAGGAAAGAAAGTCTAACTTACAGTCGAGAAGGAGATCCTGGATGAGATGTCCCTTTCCAGTGAGAGAGCAGACGTTTAATAGACCGAAGTTTATGTTGGAGTTGCGATGCTTGATGATACTTTTAGCCCACCTAACACACTGCGATTGACAACCCAGTCAGAATTACAGGGAAGACAACGAGTTTTGGACCAGAAGGATTCTATGGACTCAGTGTCATTGGTATTGAAGTTTCGCCGGGACCCTCGGTGGATGTACTTGCAGCGGGGATTAAAAGCAATGTCCGGATGGAGGTGAAGCACCACAGTTGAAGGGACAGCCAGGTGGAAGCGGAGTCGCAGAAGCTCTGTAGCAATGTATTGAAGGAGAGCAGTCACCGCATCGTGGACAATGAATAAAACAGCCCAGTTGAGGACAGACCCCACACACACCCTGTGGATCCACATCATATCATAATCTGTCCGTTGCCAAACAGTGCAGAAACTCTTTACAAACTTTACAAAAATCACAAGAATAGCAGCCGGTGAACAGCGGCAGCCAGACGCGCCAGCGTTCATTCAATCTCATATATCATAGATATCATACTTGTTCAAGAATCTAATAAAGAATTATTTCACAACAAATTTATCTTTATTCTTTATCTTGCAGCAGTCCCAGCTGAATGCATGTAGCTCAAAAACTTCATTTTGTTTTCTCTAACTAGACAAGATGGTATGGTATAAAGTTTATTCATTTTAAAAATACAAAACAGTTTCATAACTATATAAAAAAAATACAAGAGATTTAAAATGAAAGGCAGCAGAAAGAAGAATTTTTTTTATTATATCTGTCCCTTTTTTCAAACAATTAATTCAATCATAATAATCTTCAAGTAACAGAACAAAACAATCAACTCTTTCAAATTTTTCTAATTCTAATTCTTTGGAGTAAGCTGTTGGGGAAAGAATCAGTTTTGTTGCGCGTTTCCTTGACTGATGAAGCCTTCTGGATCGAAGGTGAAACGTTTCAGCACAAAAAAAGAAACTTTCCAGGGGGGAATCAACCACTTCATTAAACTGCTGTAAAAATAAAAATACAATTTTTTTTTTCAGCTGCTCCCTTCTTCAGGGGTTGCCACAGCAAACTAACTCGCACAAAGACAGCAATTGTTTTTACGCCAGATGCCTTTCCTGACGCAACCACATACAACCGAGCTACTATCTCTGTGTGGAGCAGAGAGCTGCCATCTAGGGAACCCGGGAGGAGCAGCTGGTGGGGTTGGAAGCCTTGCTTAAGGGCTCATGGTGGGGCAACTGAGGGTGGAGGCAGGTGCGTGTTTCACCTTTCACACCCACATTTTGATGTTGTCGGTCCAGGGAGTTGAAGTGGCAACCTTCCAATCACAGGCTCAACTTCTCTAACCTGTGTGCTGCCAGTCCCCCTTTACTTAGCTGATTAAAAATACTAGTTTTAAAATATTTTTTGCTACAAAAATTCTAGTCAATGTGTGGGAGCTGTCAGCCTGAAATAAAAGCATCTATTTTAATTTTTTAATGCTTTAAGAGTTTTGGTTTAAAACCTCTATGCTACAGTTTTTTTTTTTATTGACAAAATATTTATTTTACGGTAATTTTAAAAAAGGGTTATTTTCCTCCATTATTCTGCCCTCTGGGTCAACATCCACATCCTCCTCTGTTCTCCAGAGCTCAGAACTGATGCTTGGTTCTATTGGCCCAGACAGAGGGATTCTGGACCCCGTCCTCTGCTGAGTCAGACCTCCTAGTTGGGGGTCTTCTAAAACAAATCATGATCATCCTCTTCATCAACAAAGTCCTCTCTGTCTGACTCAGACTCTTGATTTTTTTCCTTCATGATCCTCTCCTCTGTCTGAGAGGTTCTGACTCAGCGGTTCCGTAGTCCTCACGTTCAAAAATTGTCTCATTGTTTTCACTCAAACACACTAAAACTGACTAAATACTAAACACACAAAACTACCCCTAACTATAAAACCCAAACACGCTAAATATCACAAATCTCTCAAACTTCATGACTCACTCCCGCTCTCATGGTCTAAATTGCGCCAGACTCCATTTAACTTCCACTTCTTTTTCTTCTTCCTCCTGTAGATTTTTTGGAGCTTGACAAATAACTTTGAACCTCTGTCAAAAAAGAGCGGGGAGTCTATTTATCTGTTCGGCAGGGGTAGAATGTGAAAGTGGAGGGTGATGGGCGGTGTTTTGTCCTTGAGACTGCCTGTCTTTGCCGCAGCCTCTTGCTCAAATGCACTTCAGATATGGTTTTCATTAAAAGATGTGGTGAGGATTATTTATCTTAACTCTGGTTTTATTTGCCTTATCAATACAATTTAAAAACCATTGCGTATTTAAAGTCTATACTTTTGACACAAATTAAAATGGAGTGGCTGATGGCTGCGTCTTTCCTGCTAGAGAAACTGAAACCAGTCATGTGACTATCGCGCCAGCGCATCGATTGGCGGGAAAAATAAATAAATTGTCAGAATAGGCAGCGCTGGACACTTGAGTAGGCGCAGAAATCACCACCTGCCACCAGGCATACAGGATTCTTCAACCTGCCTGCACGCACCCAACACACACACTTTTTGCCCCACTCCCCTCAGGAAGGAGGTTGAGGAGCATTAAGTGTAGAACCACTAGACTGAGGAACAGCTTCTACCCTGAGGCTGTTAGACTCATGAATCTCTAACCAGGAGAATCACTGTGAAAAATCACATCATGTTGCTGCTGATCTGTTTCATGTTGCTGCTGATCTATTTCATGTTGCTGCTGATCTGTTTCATGTTGCTGTGTTCATGTGTGTGCGGCTGTGGCTGAGTGGTTAGAGCAGTCGTCCTCCAATGCAAGAGTTGGGGATTCGAATCCACCAGCAGTCACATGCTGAAGTGTCCCTGGGCAAGACACTGAACCCCTCATTGAATGTGATAAAGCTCTGATTAGTCTCATTAAAATGAATTGTTCAATTATCTTTGTAGGGATCTAGTATAGAGCTGTATGAATGGGTAAATGAGGACACAGATTGTTGTAAAGACCTTTGAGTGTCTTGATCAGATAGAAAGGCGCTGTATAAGTACAGTCCATTTACATGCGTGCTCATCTGCTCACAAGGACTCATGTTCGTGCTGCTGTTTGACGTATTGTTTTTATGCTATTAGTGCTTAGTGTACAGTATATTTAGCTGATGTTTTTCTTAGTTCATATCTTAGATGTTATTACTGTTTTTCTTTTACATTTTATTGTTGGATGTAACTGGGACCATGTGTACATAATCTTGTTCCACCACATGTTCCACATGAGATGCGAATGACAAATAAACCTCTATGACTGACATAGCTGTTCTGTGTTGTGTCAAATTCAACAGCACCTGCAACCACAAAGGAGGCTCCTTTCTCAGGCAGCTTGCAGGAAGCCTGGTAGACAATATTACAGGTTCTTTCAAATGTTAAAGTTGAGCACCACCTAGTGGGGCCATTTAAAAATTGAAAGTGGAGGAATAGAGGTAAAAAATATAAAACTAAATTAAAAGGAATGCATTACTTTATTACATAATAAAGATTAGATCAAAAATGCATTTATACAGGGTTTTAAAGGGGCCTGTTTCATCTAAAGGACCACTAGAGAGCAGTAAAGTGACTGGGACTTTATGGGTCTGTTTGAAATTATCCTGACAGTCAAAAAAAGGTCACAGGATTTTTAGAATTTGTCAGGAATGGTCTGCTTTTTTGGCAACAGTTTAAAAAAAAATAATAATAATAAAATAAATGTGTGGCTTACCCCCCCCCCAAAAAAACATCTGAGGGTTAAAACTCTGGCTTTTGCGAAAACATCTTGCATTATCCCATAATAGTCTACAGTATATTCCCGTTTTGTGTCAGAAACCTACTTGGGGCTGTTGTGCTGGGTGGCTTGAGGCTGAAGAAGGACTGGAGAGGAGCTTCCATCTGTTTGAGAGGAACTCCAATGGATACTTCGCCGTTCCATCCTTAGTTGTTTCCGGATTTCTTTGACCTCGGCCTTAAGAAGGCGCTTCTCTGCCTTCAGCCTCTGCTTCTCTGCCTTCCTGAAACTGTGGTCGCCTCGTCTGTACAGTCTGCACAACAGACAAAAACTGTAATATATGCAATCAACAGTGAAACAAAAGCACAAGGTTTCGGGCAGGGATTCTCAACTGGTGGGTCACCCAAAAGAGGGTCATAGACTGATTTCAAAGGGTTGAGGGCCTTTATCTGGACCGAAAAAGAAATCTGATCTTATGATCATTGGCATCAGAAGCATTTGTAATGTGGGGGGAACACACTAGTTGGGGGTTTGGGCATCCTCCCCCCAAAAAAATTTGAATAAAGTAGTTGCCATTTCCTTCATTCTGGTGATGTTTAACAGGTTGTTAAACATCACCATTTACCTAGAGATGTAAACACATGATTCAATAACTATTTTGGAGACAAATTCCTCGTTCAACTAGTACATATACATCATGTTTTTAAACTCAGTCCTAGGGCTAAAATAATAAAATAATTGTGACACAATTTATCACAAATAATGACTTTAGGAGTGCACTTGACTTTTATTTTGTTTAATTTTGATTTAGTTTTATTTGTAACACAACATGCCGTTCATGTGTTAGTTTCATGTGTTACAAACTGAATTACAACATTTTAATCCCACTTTTGATTTTGAAGCCTCTAGAGGTTTGTGAACTAACTGAACGTATTGTACAGATTAAATACTTTTTGCTTGTTCTTTAAGTTTTATTTGACCACTGTGTCTGGAGCCAGTTTTGTTGATCAAACTCGACATTAGTTGATGTCCACACTACTGGTTGGACATGTGGAGGATCAGAGGTTAACTAACGTTGGAGGTTCGTGATAAAACATATTGTGTCACTTCCTGTTTTCTCTGCCGGTAGCTCGAGTAATTTGTTTGATCGAGTAGTCTTCAGTTTTTTGGATTTATCTGTCTTTTGCATAACAAAAAAGGTTGAATCATGTCATCTGGACTTTGTTTTTTTGTTAAAAAGAAACGTTTCGCCCCTCATCCAAGAGGCTTCGTCAGTCTGAGGCCTAGCCATCTGGTATTACCCAGAAGCCACCCTGACTCTTGTGTTCCAAGCCTGCCTCAGATACCCCTGAAGTCTGGCCTTTTCACTAATGGTTTCAAAAACACAAAGTTTGTTTTCTCAGTCATCCAGGTATATAACAACAAAAAAGGTTGAATCATGTCATCTGGACTTCGTTTTTTT
>NC_056512.1:2088454-2108834 GCF_014905685.2 Nematolebias whitei
TCCTCCTTTTCACCTGTTGGCTGACTGGAGTCCTGTTTGGGTTTCTTCTCTGCTTTCAGGAAGGCCCAGTTAGGATATCCACATTGCTCTAGAGCCTGTCTTGTGTGGGATTTCTCCTTCTGCCTGGCTCCTGAGCTAGTGGGGACCCTGTCTGCTCTAACAGTAGGGGTTTCTTAAGGTCTTTTTTACTCTAATTTACAGATGAGGCCCCTCTGTTCCCATCAGATGTGAAAACTGGCTGGGAATCTGTTTTAAAGTTGCATTATAGGTTTTTGAAAGTGGAAATCTGAGGCCTCCTCCTCTGATAAGAGTTTTTTTTTCTCTTTTTACATAAATTGCCTCCTTCACCCCCCTCTCAAACCATCTGTGTTCTCGGTCCAAAATGTGCACATTTTGGTCCTCAAAAGAGTGTCCCTTATCTGTGAGGTGGAGGTGAACAGCTGAGTCTATGCGTCTGTGAAGAGGCTGTTTAGTTTCTCCAATGTAGAGATCTGGACAGTCCTCGCTGCACTGGACCACATACACTACACCACGCTGTTTGTGTATGGGTGTTTTGTTCTTAGGGTGGACCAGCCTCTGTCTGAGAGTCCTGCAGGGTTTGAAATGTACTGGGATGTTGTGTTTGATGTCGTTGTCGTAGCTGCCTTTTTTGGACTGTTTGATTCAGATGGAAAGAGAGGACAGCCTCAACATTGAAGTTTACAGGAAACCAGCCCACAGACCAGACCAGATTTAACTTTTTTAGATTTTTCTATCTGGATTATTGAGCATGCATCAGGATATCCTATGAGGGAACAATGCCAAGCCATTGGTTCCATTATGTGGATGACACCTGGGTCAAAATCCAAGCTAAGGAAATAGAAGCGTTCACCAGACACCTTAACTCGGTCGATAACAACATCAAGTTCACCAGAGAGGATGCAAACGACAACAAACTGCCTTTTTTGGACTGTTTGGTTCAGAAGGAGAGAGAGGACAGCCTCAACATTGAAGTTTACAGAAAACTAGCCCACACAGACCAGTATCTTCTGTTTGACTCTCACCATCCACTTGAACACAAACTCTCTGTCATCAGAACTTTACAGCATCGGGCCGAATGTGTCCCCACGAAGACAGAAGGGAAGGAAAAGAAACACATCCAAGAAGCTCTCAAAACATGTAGATATCCTAACTGGGCTTTTGTCAAGTCAGCGAGGAAATCTACAAAACACCTTAATAAACAAAAAAAGGAGAACAACAGATGGAAAAACATCATCATCCCTTATGTTGCTGGAATATCAAAGAAATTCAGAAGGATTTTCAACAAACACAAGATCCCAGTATATTTCCGTCTGTCCATCTGGATCCCCAAACTGGAGCAGGCAGGTGCAAAGTCCGTCTGGACTCCCTCAGCAGATTCCGTCGGTGGTAGCTGCAATCTCTGTGTTCAGGGCTGGCTGCAGGATCAGTGCAGGTTGCAGGCTCTTGGCAGGCTGCAGGTTGTGGGCTGGCTGCAGGTTGTGGGCTGGCTGCAGGTTGTGGGCTGGCTGCAGGTTCTGGAGGGACTGTAGGTTCTGGAGGGACGTGGGAGTGGCTATACGCAGGGATGAGGTGTCAAGTTCCGCCATTACCGGAACCCTGGGAGGTGAGGCAACGGGACCCGCCCCCACGGAGACACTGGGACTGGGTTCAGGAGGCTCAGTCTTGCCGAACTGAGTAGGAGAGGTGCGGCGTGGCGGTGAGGTGCTGGAACTGCTTCCTGGGAGACTCGGCTCGGTGTATCGGTCGGTGGTACTGGAACGGGTGCTGTGCATCGCTTCCGGGTCTGGTTTCTACCACTCCGGCGGTGACGATGAGGACGAGGGGCAGGGATGGAACAGAGCTCATCCTCCGGCTCTGCATCCTCCCCCAACGTCCATCTTGAGTAGCCGAGTGGTTCAGGAGATGAGGCGGAACTGAGCCCTGAGGTTAGGTGGTCTCCTTGGAGCTGGGATTTTCTCTTTTCCTCGAGGACCAGGAGGGGAGAAGGCAGGATCTCTACCTCCCGGCTGAAGCGTCCTCGACTCTGAGCAGGTTCGGTATGAAACCCGCTGCACCGGATTACGGGCTCCCCCATCTGTGGCTCGTACTTTCAGGTGAGCGATTCTGAGGAGAACCCTGCCCGCTGGCGTGAGCTGGAGGTTGACATGGGGTCTAAGATGAGGCCTGAGGCTCACAGCTAGCAATAGCTAGCTGCAGTAGCTCGGGGCCCGCATCAGCTCTCGCTGCAACAATATTTTACTACAGAGGCTTGAATATGATATTGGGACTACAGGAACAGCTCTAAATTGGTTTAAATAAATCATTTTTATAGAATAGAATAGAATTAGAATAGAATTCAACTTTATTGTCATTGCACATGTCACAGGTACAAAGAAACGAAATGCAGTTTGCATCTATCCAGAAGTGCTTAGCTAGAAAAATAAATTGGTAGATATATATATTACAATATACAGTAAGTTGCTTTGAATATGCTATAGGTATAAATATATACAGGTTGTGAGTGTACAGACTATGAACAGGTTATAATATGAAGGGGTATAAACAGCTATATAAAAGAAAAAAAAAATATATATAAGTATGCGAGTACTTATGAACAGTAGATAGTAGATTATGTGTACAGTTTGTACAGTAGTGGGCTAACGGATGAAAGTGCAGGTGGTGGTGTTACAGTCCATGTGCTGCTGTTGTGTGTATGAGAATACAGACCGTTGTTGTTATTCAGATGTCAGGAGGCAGAGTTCAGGAGTGTGACAGCTGTGGGGAAGAAGCTGTTCCGATACCTGGTGGTTTTAGTCTGGAGGCTCCTGTAGTGCCTCCCAGAGGGCAGGAGGGTGAAGAGTCTGTGTGCTGGGTGGCTGAAGTCTTTTGTGATTTTTCCAGCCCTTTTCAGACACCGCTTCCTGTAGATGTCCTTTATGGCAGGAAGTGGTGATCCGGTGATGTGTTGGGCGGCTTTCCACACCCTCTGCAGCGCCTTCCGGTCTGAGGCAGAGCAGCTTCCGTACCAGACTGTGATGCAGTTGGTCAGGATGCTCTCAATGGTGCAGCGGTAAAAGTTCACCAGGATGTCTGAGGCCAGGTGGTTCTTCCTCAGAGTCCTCAGAAAGAAAAGACACTGGTGAGCTTTCTTGATCAGTTTGGAACAGCTGGTCGTCCAGGTGAGATCCTCGGAGATGTGGACACCCAGGAACTTGAAGCTGTTCACACGCTCCACCATCACCCCCTTGATGTAGATGGGTGGATGTGGGCCAGCGTTCCTCGTGAAGTCCACGATGAGCTCCTTAGTCTTCTCGGTGTTGAGCAGCAGGTTGTTGTTGTGACACCACTCAGCCAGACGAACCACCTCCTCCCTATAAGCGGTCTCATCGTTGTCTTTGATGAGGCCGATCACTGTGGTGTCATCTGCAAACTTAATGATGGTATTGGAACCATCAACAGGTTTGCAGTCATGGGTGAAGAGGGAGTAGAGGAAGGGACTCATCACACAGCCTTGTGGTACACCGGTGTTAATAGTGATGATAGATGAGCAGTGGTTATCCAGCCGGACATGTTGGGGTCGGTTGGTCAGAAAGTCCAGTAACCAGTTGCCCATGAGGGAACTGATGCCCAAGTCTGAGTTTTGTGATGAGTTTTGAGGGGATGACTGTGTTGAATGCTGAACTAAAATCTATGAACAGCATCCGGGCAAAGGTGTTTTTGTTGTCCAAGTGTGAGAGAACAGAGTGCAGCGCTATGGAGATTGCATCCTCTGTGCTCCTGTTCTGGCGGTATGCAAATTGGTGGGGGTCCAGGGTGGGGGGGAGACAGGATTTGAGGTGTACTAGGACCAGCTGCTCAAAACACTTTGCGATGATGGAGGTGAGGGCTACCGGACGGTAGTCGTTGAGTCTTGATGGTTTTGAGTTTTTGGGTATTGGGACGATGGAGGTGGTTTTGAAGCAGGTTGGTACCACAGCACGGGCCAAGGACAGGTTGAATATGTCCGTCAGTACTCCTGCCAGCTCCCCAGAACATGCTCTAAGAACACGTCCAGGGATGCCATCAGGACCCGCAGCCTTGTGAACTTTAATCCTGCTCAGCGCCGCTCCTACATCGGTGGGGAAAAGAGTCAGTGGTTGGTGGTCTGGAGACACATCTGCCTTAGTTGTAGTTGTTGGGTTCCCACTCTCAAAACGAGCATAGAAATTGTTGAGCTCATTGAGGAAGGAAACATCAGAGGAGATGGGGGAGGGGTTGATGGCCCTGTAATCTGTAATGATCTGGAGTCCTTGCCACATACGTCGGGGGTTGGAGTTTGAGAAGTGTTCTTCTATCCTCCCCTTGTAGTGGTGCTTGGCCTTTTTGATGCCCCTCTTCAGCTCAACCCTGGCTGTACTATAGGCCTGTGTATCCCCTGACCTGAAGGCGATGTTGCGAGCCTTCAGCAGTAGACGTACATCCCGATTCATCCAAGGCTTCTGGTTGGGGTACATGGTGATCTGTTTCTGGGTGGTGACACTGTCTATAGTGGTGGAGATGTGGTCCAGCACAGATGAGGCGTACTGTTCCAAGTCGGTGTGAGTGAACATATTCCAATCAGTGTTTTTGAACCGGTCCTGGAGCACAGTGTCTGTCCCCTCTGGCCACACTTTTATTGTCCTCACAGTGGGTTTCACACGTTGGATGAGTGGTGAGTACCAAGGTGTGAGGAAAATGGAGAGATGGTCCGATTGTCCAATGTGGGGGAGGGGTGTTGCTTTGTATGCTCCAGCCAGGTTGGAGTAAACATGGTCCAAAGTCTTGTCCCCTCTGGTGTGGCAGGAGACATGTTGGTGGAATCTGGGGAGGACTGTCTTCAAGTTGGAGTGGTTAAAGTCACCAGCAACAATAAAAGCAGCCTCAGGGTGTTTGGTCTGGTGTTTGCTAATGGCTGCATAAAGTTCTTTCATAGCCAGCTTAGCATTAGCATCCGGGGGGATATACACTGCAGTGAGTATGATGGAAGTGAGTTCTCTGGGGAGGTAATAAGGTCTGCATTTGACCATTATAAACTCCATATTAGGTGAGCATTGTCTCTCGGTAGTAGCAGAGTCTGTGCACCAAGCTTTGTTAATATAAATGCACAAACCTCCACCTCTGGTCTTGTCGGAGTCCTCAGTTATCCTGTCGGCTCGGTGTGTGTGGCGTCCTGCTAACTCAATAGCATTGTCCGGGCAGCTGTTGTTTAACCATGTTTCTGTGAAAATCATGACGTTTGAGTTCATAATCCGCCTGTTGTTGGTGATGGAGAGACGGATTTCATCCATTTTGTTTGCCAAAGAACGGATATTGGTGAGGAAAATGCTGGGTAAGGGCAGCCGATGTGGTGTAAGTTTTAGCTTAGCCCGTAGTCCTCCGCGCTTACCCCGCCTTTGTTTACGTTCTCGGCGCCGTCTGCGTGTACTTCCTCCCGGCCTGGAGGAGTAAGCAGCCTCCGGTGTTCTGGAGATATCTTGAATGAGTCGGAGATCGGCAACAAAACTATCGGAGGTTTGAGTACAGATGTCCAGAAGCTCCTATCTGCTGTAGAACAGCAACGCTGAGCAATTCTGGATGAATAGTCTGGTCAAAAGTAGGTAGAAAAACGCTAAATAGCATGTTATGGAGAGACGCTGAGCCTCGCGTTGTTCACGCGCCGCCATCTTGGTCAAGTTATATGATAAATTCCAGTTTGTAAATATAAATAATGAATGTTCTTCATACACCAAAGCTAGTCATGGAGTTCCTCAGGGCTCAGTGTTTGGACCAATACTCTTTACTTTATACAGGTCCTTCTAAAAAAATTAGCATATTGTGATAAAGGTCATTATTTTCCATAATGTAATGATAAAAATGAAACGTTCATATATTTCAGTTTCATTGCACACCAGCTGAAATATTTCAGGTCTTTAATTGTTTTAATACTGATGATTATGGCATACAGCTCATGAAAACCCAAAATGCCTGTCCCAAAAAATTTGCATATTTCATCCCACCAATGAAAGACAAGTGTTTTTAATACAAAAAAAATGCCAACCTTCAAATAATCATGTTCAGTTATGCACTCAATACTTGGTTGAGAATCCTTTTGCATGAATGACTGCTTCAATGCGGCGTGGCATGGAGGCAATCAGCCTGTGGCACTGCTGAGGTGTTATGGAGGCCCAGGATGCTTCGATAGCAGCCTTAAGCTCATCCAGAGTGTTGGGTCTTGCGTCTCTCAACTTTCTCTTCACAATATCCCACAGGTTCTCTATGGGGTTCAGGTCAGGAGAGTTGGCAGGCCAATTGAGCACATTAATACCATGGTCAGTAAACCATTTACTAGTTATTTTGGCACTGTGAGCAGGTGCAATGTCGTGCTGAAAAATGAAATCTTCATCTCCATAAAGCTTTTCAGCAGATGGAAGCATGAAGTGCTCCAAAATTTCCTGATATCTAGCTGCATTGACCCTGCCCTTGATAAAACACAGTGGACCAACACCAGCAGCTGACATGGCACCCCAGACCATCATTGACTGTGGGTGCTTCAGACTGGACTTCTGGCATTTTGGCATTTCCTTCTCCCCAGTCTTCCTCCAGACTCTGGCACCTTGATTTCCGAATGACATGCAACATTTGCTTTCGTCTGAAAAAATTACTTTGGGCCACTGAGCAACAGTCCAGTGCTGCTTCTCTGTAGTCCAGGTCAGGTGCTTCTGCCGCTGTTTCTGGTTCAAAAGTGGCTTGACCTGGGGAATGCGGCACCTGTAGCCCATTTCCTGCACACGCCTGTGCACGGTGGCTCTGGATGTTTCTACTCCAAACTCAGTCCAGTGCTTCCGCAGGTCCCCCAAGGTCTGGAATCGGCCCTTCTCCACAATCCTCCTCAGGGTCCAGTCACCTCTTCTCGTTGTGCAGCGTTTTCTGCCACACTTTTCCCTTCCCACAGACTTCCCACTGAGGTGCCTTGATACAGCACTCTGGGAACAGCCTATTTGTTCAGTAATTCCTTTCTGTGTCTTACCCTCTTGCTTGAGGGTGTCAATGATGGCCTTCTGGACAGCAGTCAGGTCGGCAGTCTTACCCATGATTGCGGTTTTGAGTAACGAACAAGGCTGGGAGTTTTTAAAAGCCTCAGGAATCTTTTGCAGGTGTTTAGAGTTACGTCGTTGATTCAGATGGTTAGGTTAATAGCTTATTTGGAGAACATTTTCGTGATATGCTAATTTTTTGGGACAGGCATTTTGGGTTTTCATGAGCTGTATGCCATAATAATCAGTATTAAAACAATTAAAGACCTGAAATATTTCAGTTGGTGTGCAATGAATCTGAAATATATGAAAGTTTCATTTTTGTCATTACATTATGGAAAATAATGACCTTCATCACAATATGGTAATTTTTGGAGAAGGACCTGCATATGCTTCCATTAGGTAAAGTTATTAAACAGCATGAGATAAATTTACATTGTTATGCTGATGATATACAGTTATATTTGTCTATGAAACCCAATGAATCAAAATCGGTTACTCACACTCCAAGCATGTCTTAAAGACATACAAACCCCGGATGACTCTTAATTTTCTGCTTTTGAATACAGACAAGACTGAGGTTTTGGTTTTTGGACCTGTGCATTTCAGGAATATTTTTTTTTGTCTTTTGCCATCCTTGGATGCCACTAATCTGTCCTCCAGTTCTAATGTTAAAAATCTGGGCGTTTTTTTTAATAAGGGCATGTCTTTTAATCCACACAATAAAAAATTACTAGAACTGCCTTCTTCCACCTGCGTAATATCACTAACATTAGAAACATCTTATCTAAAAATGATGCAGAAAAACTGGTCCATGCATTTGTCACATCTAGACTGGACTATTGCAATGGTTTATTATCTGGGTGTCCAAATAGTTCTTTAAAAAGGCTTCAGTAAATCCAACATGCTGCTGCCAGAGTCTTAACTGGAGTTAGTAGGATAGATCACATCTCACCAGTTTTAGCTTCTCTCCATTGGCTCCCTGTCAAATCCAGAATAGAATTCAAAATCTTACTTCTAACCTACAAGGCTCTCAACAACCTAGTTCCATCTGATATTTGAGATCTTATTGTTCCATATTGGCCCTGTGATGAAATTGTGACCCATCCAGGGTGTACCCTGCCCCTCACACAGTGATTACTGGACATGGGCACCGGTGACCTCCGTGACGCAAAATGGAAGAAGTGGATAAAAGATAATGGATGGATGAATGGATTGTTCCATATTTTCCTAGCAGAGCACGTCGCTCTCAGACTGCTGGCTTACTCGTGGTCTCTAGAGTTTCCAAAAGCAGAATGGGAGGAAGATCTTTCAGTTAGCAGGCTCCTCTCTTGTGGAACCAACTTCCAGTTTCATTTTTTTTCCAGTTTCTTCCATAAGGCTGACACATATCCAGTTTTAAAACTAGGCTTAAGACTTTCCTTTTTGCTAAATCCTATAGTTAGGGTCGGCTTGGGTTGCCTGAGCTATCCCTTAGTTATGCTGCTATAGGCTTAGACTGTTGGAGGACAAAATGACCACATCTTTTCACTCTGCTACTGTCTTTACTTACTCTGCTCAACCTGTTTTGTATTTGTAATTTGTTTTCTATCCTTAACATGTTTTTTTGTCTTTCAGGTAAACCTGGACCTATACCTGGACCTATACCTGGACCTACCATTCTGTGTTTGTTTGTCTCTCCTTTCTGTCAAAGCAGATGGTCTCTTGTCCTGAGCCTGGTTCTGCTGGAGGTTTCTTCCTTTTAAAAGGGAATCTTTTTTCTTTCCACTGTTGCCACTGTGCTTGCTCAGGATGGGAGACTGCAACGAAGCTAAGATTCAACATGTCTGCTGGATTTCTTAGATAGAGAACTTTACTAATTGGCTTTTCTATGTATGTGAATGTTTCTGAAAAGTGCCCCAAGAGAACTTTGTTGTGAATTGGTGCAATATAAATAAACTGAATTGAATGAAAATTCAATTGAAAAAATAAAAATAACTTGAAAATTCCATTCCCTGGGCTGCCACGTTCAGAGATTAGGGGATTCGTTATTGTCATTCGCAACACATGTGGTACATGTAGTGGATCAAAATTATGTATACAGGGTCCCAGTTACATCCCACAATAAAATGTAAAAGAAAAACAGTAATAAGATCAAAGATATGAACTAAAAAAACATCAGCTACAAATAAACTAAGCACTAATAGCATAAAAACAATAAACTCAATATGCCGAACAGAAGCATGGACAGGAGTCTGTGTGAACAGATGAGCACAAATGAACAAAGCAACATGAAACAGATCAGCAGCAACATGAAACAGATCAGCAGCAACATGATGTGATTTTTCACAGTGATTATTCTGATTAGAGATTCATGAGTTTAACAGCCTCAGGGTAGAAGCTGTTCCTCAGTCTAGTGGTTCTACACTTAATGCTCCTCAACCTCCTTCCTGAGTGGAGCAGGGCAAACTGTGTGTGTTCTGGGTGAGTGTGGTCCTTCATGATGCAGGTGGCCCTCTTCCTGCATCTGGAGGTGTAGATGTCTGTGATGGTGGGGAGACTGACTCCAACATCTTCTGTGAAGCCTTCACAACTATTTGCAAAGCTTTTCTTTCTGCAGCTGTGCAGCCTCCATGCCACACGTTGATGCTCGAGCACAGGATGCTCTCCACTGCACACCTGTAGAAGGAGGTGAGGACTGAGCTTCCCAGACCAGCTCGTCTCAGCCGCCTGAGGAAGTAGAGTCTCTGATGAGCTTTCTTGATCAGGCTGGTGGTGTTGTTGCTCCAGCTGAGGTTGTCATTCATGTGTACACCCAAGTACTTGTAGCTGGAGACCACTTCCACCGCAGATCCTCTTATGTTCAGGGGGGTGTAGGTGTGTTTGTTCCTTCTGAAGTCTATGACCATCTCCTTCAGCTTCTTCACATTGATGTGAAGGTTATTCTCTTTGCACCAGCTCTCCACGTGTTCCACCTCCTGCCTGTAGCTGGACTCATCGTTGTTTGTGATGCATCCCACCACCGCTGTATCATCTGCAAACTTTACAATGTGACAGCCTGGATGGGTAGCTGCACAATCATATGTGAGCAGAGTAAACAGGAGAGGTCTCAGCACACATCCATGAGGAGAGCCAGTGCTGAGGGTTATGGTGGAGGAGGAGAAGTTGTGGATCCTCACAGACTATGGTCTGTTTGTTAAGAAGTCTAAGACCCAGTTGCAAATGGAGGGGCTTAGTCCTAGTGTGAGTAGTTTGTCCATCAGGGTTTGGGGGTTCATGATATTGAAGACAGACGTGAAGTCCACAAAGAGCATAATACAGACGTATGTAGGAGTCCTTCTGTTCCAGGCGGGTGAGAGCAATGTGGACCACAGAGAAGATGGCATCTTCTTTTGATCAATTATTGTGGTATGCGTACTGGTGAGGGTCTTCGTTGATGTTGATGGTTGTTTTGATGTGGGTCATGACCAATTTTTCGAAGCATTTAGCGACTATCGGGGTGAGGGCCACTGGCCTGTAGTCATTCAGACCAGTCACTGTAGAGCTCTTTGGAACTGGAATGATGGTGGCGGTCTTCGGCAGGTGGAAACTGTTGCCAGGGTAAGTGAGGTGTTAAAGATGTCTATCAGCACATTGCAGAGCTGATCGGCACATTCTTTCAGCACCTTTCCAGGGAAGTTGTCTGGGCCGGTTGCTTTGTAAGGATTAATCCTCCTTAAAGTACTCCTCACCACTTCAGAGGCTAACAAGATGGCTAACGCTTTAGCCATCTTGTTCAACAGCTGATGTGACCGTATCTTTAGCGATATGATAAGCTGATGATTTATTAATGTCTCACTTCCTCTCTGTGTTCCTCTAAAAAGGCACAGCATGGCTAAATGAGCTCTGAACCGTGGTTTGATTCAAGGAAGGAGACAGGTCTGTCGGAGATACATCTTCAACGTTCCAAGTGGGGGCTCACTACCGCAGTTCACACACGCTTACTAGCATGAAGGTGGCGCAGATGAATGGACTGTACTTATACAGAGCCTTTTTATCTTATCAGGACACTCAAAGCTCTTTACAACACAATATGTGCATTTATTTACCCATTCATGCACACTACTAGATCTCCACAAAGAATAATCAGAGCTTTATCACATTCATACACCTATGGGACACACATCAGAGGCTATGAGGGGTCCAGTGTCTTGCCCAGGAACACTTCAGCATGTGACTGCTGGGGGAATTGAACCCCCAACTCTCCCAATGGAGGACGACTGCTCTAGCCTCTCAACCATAGCTGCCCCCAGCCGAAGAGGATTAGTATTTAATATATGTAAATAGGTGTCTAAAAAAATAAACTATTTAATATATGTAAATAGGTGTCTAAAAAAATAAACTATTTAATATATGTAAATAGTTTATTTTTTAGGCATTTATTTTGTACAGTTAAAGCAGTTAATAAATGTGCCTGTGTGACAATTGGGACAAAACTTTGACTCAAATGTATTTTTATTCTTACTTTATGGAAAGAAAAAATATTAAGATATACATCGTATATCGTGATTTTTGTATTAAAAAAAATATTGAGATATTAATTTTGGTCCATATCGCCCAGCCCTACTGCCAGTGATGTATTCTGTCCGTGAGTCTGGCTGTGAGCTGGTCATGGGGCGATGGGGGGGAGACAGTCGTTGTCAGACGTGCCGAGCCGCTCTGACCCTGAAAAAAACAGCTGTCAGGCTTGGTTCCAGAAAAGGAACGGGGGGAACGCCCTGTCGGAGATGGGTGAGCAGGTGGAGACAGGTGTTCTCAACAGGTACGTGGGGGGTGGGGGGGGCTCATATCTGGTAGCCTGGATATCCACCTGTCAGTGAAGCTGTCTCCACTCCTCTAACTGATAGGAGGAGAGGCAAGGCTCCTAGTGTTGGATTTCATGTTTTATCTTTTATCATTATTTTAATCAAGCTTGAAATTTCTTTAATTACCTTACAATCATTTAAATATTAATCAGTTACTTTGATTTGAATTACTTAGTTAAATAGAATATTAGCTTCAGGTAGTTTGTCTAAATATAATCTAGTAGAAGTTCTCACTCACACACACACACACACACACACACAATCACACATGCAGGGACTGACACGCACACACACAGATGAGAATGTAGTTTGCTTAAACATAACTAGTAAAGATGATAGAACTTAATATAGCTGACTAAACTTAGTAAAGATGATAGAACTTAATATAGCTGACTAAACATAATTAGTAAAGATAGTAGAAAGTAGCATTGAATCGTTTAACAAGCATTTAATCGTTTAACAAGTATGTTCAGCTCAAGAGAAAGTTAACTAACAAAGGACCATAAAACCATAAAACCTTATCTTTTGGTATGTGACCTCCAAGGCCGAGGAGCCCCGTAACCATGACAACGGGGTGTTTAAACCAATCAGGAGCAGTCTTTGTAAAATAAGGGAAAGAGTCAGGACCGAGGTCATTGCATTTTGCTGGAGGATTGCCATCAGACAGGTCTGTCTTTGAAATGCCCGTGTATGCATACATTGTAATTGTATCTTTGAATTTCTGAGTACTTGTAAACCTGTCGAATAAATCTCTTTGAACTAAGGAACTGCTTCAGCTGTATTGAACGCCAATGTGGTTCTTATAAGCCACGACAATTGGTGACCCCGACCGGCAGCTGAGGCGTCCATGGATTGGGCTGAGGTCGGTCCTGGACTCCCACATTGTGAAATTCTGGGCCCCTTACTTCAGTTTTAGGTAAGCGAGAGTTTCCTTGTTTGCTTCGGCTCTAAAAACTCCGCATATTCGGCTGTAAACTAAATTGAATTAGTTAGATTCTTCCACTGCGGGAGTTCGTACCGCCTCCTGAAACAGACATTTGGTAAGCTAATTTAAACTTATTTGTGTGTCCTCAGACGAGTGATTTGCTTGTACTCAGAATTGTAAAGTGTTGCGCAAGCGTACTTTTAATAGGTTTAATGTGCACGGCTTACTTAGACATTTTTAGGTAGTTTTCACAGGCTTGTGGGCTTGTACCGGTGGACGGCGCAGAGGAGCCTGCCGGAAGTCACGTGGGTGACAACGTTTTCTCTCAAAATTCAGCGGGATTGGCCATCCAAAACTTTAGTCTGACGAGACTAAGGTACATAGCATTTCACAAATGCCTATGGGGGCTGAGGGTCGGGACTCCTCTGGCCAGTGTTGACTGCCGCCTAAACTGGACCCCATTATTACTTTAGCTTTGAGAGAAAATGAGTGAAATAGCATAGAGTTTTTGCCAAATTTCCGGTGTTCTGGGAGTTCACCGTAGTGTATCATTAGTGTAAGTTCATTGTGTGCCGTGCTGTACAGATTGTGACAGACATTCTGTCTGTGTGTGTTGTAGATGAACAGATGCTGGGATATATTCATCATTTAACGCGGGTTCCTCATTTTTCTGGACTGAATAAAACGTGCATTGAATTTAAGGAAATGCAAACGTGAGACGTCATTTAGATTTGACCCATCAAAATGAATGCGGTCATTTATTTACAGAATCAAATTTAACATCAAACATGTACATTAATTTGGCAAATTATGAAAATAACAACAAAGCAATCAATCAGGAAAAATCATACGGCCATGATTTTTCCGTTGCTGCACCAAAGACATTTATGAAAACTGTACAACTATGATCTTTTGCCCACATGAATGTGGGTGAGCATTTTACACAGACATTTCTAAATATCTGGAAGAATTTCTACTTGATAGAAAAGTTTAAAGATGGAAAGAAGTTTAGAGGGAGTTAAGATGGTATGTGAGGGAAATTAAGTGTTCACCAGAATCGACACTCTCCGGCTTTCTTCAGCTTTTCCTTACAGTACACTTAGGTGATGAAATCGGCTCCTTTACCTGGAGATGTCTCAGGTGAGATTCCGTTTAACGCACCCTTTCAGCGTCTCAGTAGGATGCTGTTACTCGTCCGAAGTAATGGCGAGGCTCTGTTCGACACATATTCACCTCAGTGGAAAATGTTATAATCCCATGGAACTCGGGAGAGCTTTGTTGTCATGTCAGGAACTCCAACAGCACTCCATCAGAACTCAGCAGAACTTGAGTAGACTCTCACCGAACTCTACGCTCTCAGAACTCTTAGAACTCCGACAACTCTCCAACTCTGTGTAGACCAGGAAGTACTGACATTTTAAAGACTCTTTCCCGGTTCACTTTTTGGGATTTTTCATTGGTCAGAAACGACCAGACGGGGTGGGTTTTGTGACGTAAGAGGTTAGAGACAGCGAGAATTGTTATGAGACAGATCAGAAATGTTCTCACAGACCGAGAGGGTTTTGTTTTGGCGTGTTTCAGGAAACAGGTGCAAAACATCTCTACTTACGTCTGAGAGGATTCTAAAACATGACAGTTTTAACATAACAACTTGTTTTTCGTTTGACTGTAACCTTGTAAACGCACACACTTGCTCATTCAAAAGCAGAAATCAGAAAAATGCATAATTACTCTGTAACAGCTTTTAACATGAGTTCTAACTGCATGAGAATAAAAATCATTACTCAGTTAATAAAATTGATTAGTTCACTGCAACATCTAAAATGGTTTGAACTAAGACACTTTGATTATCAACATTTGTAAGATAGTAATGATAATAAAAAGAGAGTGTTCTTTTCACTTGAATCTTCAAGAAAGAAAGTCTCAGGATGGGTGAACCTGTATTTATGTATTCAAATACATGAAATGACAGTTCCTGTCCCACAAGGTTCTAAAGGTCAAGAGTTTTGACCTTAGACTTGGTTTCGACGTAGGCCTAGTCCACTACAGTGTGACATTTTTTTTTTCTCTCTTCTTCCCTTCTTCTTATCAGTGTTAGGCTGAGAGGGGGAAGGTTGATTTTTTTCTCTTTCTTTTTTCTCTTCACTGTCTTCAGTGTGGGCCGTGATTTGCAGGTTCTGTGTGTAAGACAGCTTTTCTTTTTTTTTTTTCTTCCTTCTTCTTATCAGTGTTAGGCTGAGAGGGGGAATGTGGATTTTTTCTCTTTTTTTTTCTCTCTTTCACTGTTTTCAGAAAGGAGGTGGTGTTTCCGTGTCAGAGCTTCAGTGGGACTGGTGCTACCATATCCTGACCGAAAGGGGGCGCTGTTGTATTAGGCAATTACAAGTCTTTACTTGCTTAAAGTGGGGACTTGTGTTGATTTTTCCAACAGATGCCTGGACTGTTTGAGAATAAAAACAATTGAATGCATGTGTGAATGAATATTGTCAGCAGGTATGGAGTACATAACTAACAAATCTGTAACTGGTGCTGAAACTTTACAAGAACAATCTAAGAGAGTTAAAGTTGTGATTAATGTTATACATGCGGCCAACACAGGTAAAAGTAGGGCATTGGACAGCCTTTTGACTCAGCTAGTCCAGACCGAGGTAGGAACATCACAGACGCTTACACAACTGGCTTGGGATAAAGTTAAAGATCAAAATACACAAATTCAGGAGCTTAATGAGGATTTACTGACATGTAACTCTTTTCTTAGACGTCAGAAGCTTCAAAAGAAATTAGATAAGCGTGGTAGCATTCAAGAGATGTATAAACAATTAGCTTTGTTGTGTCAGAGTGTGCAGAACTTGGGGACGTCAGAACAATTTAAACCACCACCTTATGTGACTGAGGTGACAGGGGCGACAGCACCACCTGCTGGACAGTGCGTGACATCTCTGTCAGAGACATCTGCTGGTGAGAGTTTGCCTAAAGCGCCACCTGCTGGTATCTATCCGGTGCTGCAGGTTCATGAAGGCAGACTGACATATGAGGGGACTGATACTGAGGACAGTGTTACCCTGAATGATAACTTAGGGGGAATTGGTGACAGAATGTCGGCGCAGAGACGACTACGTTTCAATGATGAGTTTTCTGACCGTGAGGAAGTGGGGGCCAGGAAAGCTCGGTGTAAGAGTGGTTCACGTGATAGTGTGAGGGTAGACGAGTGGGGTGAGGTTCCAGGTCCAAGTGGGACTCACCTCGGTAAGTCTCCTGTGCGAATAAACAGAGCGAGGGTGATTGAACGCGGAGATAAACGTACCAACTTGTATATTGAGGAAAAGTTGACAGGAGTGGTTGAGGAGGAGGACGTTGTGGAGAGCCCACGGGCGAGGGTTTCCACCAGTACTAGAAGACCTCCAGATAAATTACATTATGAGTTTCCAGGTTCGCCAGTGCGAACCCCTACTCTCATTCCTTGGGGTAGTGACCACACCGTGGTGGAGGTAGAAGCAGAGGGGCAGAACAGTCAGGGTTTTCAACTTCCGTTGCTGAGCACACAGGGGCCGACAGGTGTGGTGTCAGGTTATAAGCCGTTCCATATACGTGATTTGGAGTCAATTACAGAGAAACTCCCACCGCTGATTCAAGGTGGGGGACGCTGGTTGGAGAAGTTTAATGCCCTAACCTTAGGTTTGACCCTGGCAGTGGGGGATTTGAACGCCGTTTTTGCACGCTGTGCTAATCAGGCCACCGTTCAGACATACTTACACTCTACTATAGATACTTCTCGGGGCCGTGGTAGGATATTAGAACTTGTAGATGAGACTCGGTTGTGTGAGGTGTTTATGCACTTAGCACCTATTATCAGAACATTGTACCCATTACCGGCTGGTGTTGCGGTACCAGAATTTAAATGGAACAGGACTGTAGACCCGTGGGAATATATGGAGCAGTGTAAGGACACTTGGGAGAGAGTGACAGGTGTTCATGCTCAAGCTGTACAACAACGCCCGTATTTTAGAAAAGCAGTTCTTGACTCTCTGCCAAAAGAAGTGGTGGAAGAGTTGGAAAAGAATGTTGACTTACTCACGGCATCTCCTGATCGGTGGGAGAAACACGTGATACATCGTTTGAAATATGAGAAAAAGCAAGGTGACAAAGAGGCTGCTGAATTAGAGACTATGCGTGCACAATTACTTAAACTTCAGCTGTCGGATGCCAGAAATAAGCAGACTGAGGAGAAAAAGACTAAAGATAAGAAACAATTATCTGTCCAGTCAATTACAGCAGTAAATGAGGAGCCGGTTTCCACTGGAACAGTTGCTCTGCAGCAGTGGTCAGAAACACCAGGCCGGAGGGCCAGAGGTGGACATCCGATGAGGTCAGTCGGACGGGGAAGAGGGGGAGCGAGACAGAGACCGATGTCATGGGGCTGGGGTTCTTCACAATGGGGACAGCGGGGGGATGCTTGTTTCATCTGTGGCCAACAAGGGCATTGGGCTGAAGACTGTTACTACCTGGCCGTATCAAACTACGGGCCACGAGGAGGCTTCCAAGGGCCATTCCAGCAACCCATGAGACCACCACATCCTTTTGCACACCCGATACCAAGTGCACCACCGGCACTGCAGCCTCAACAACCACAACCAGGATATCCTCCTCTCGGGATAGAGGGGAGGGGATTCCAACAACAATGAGACACCCCACAGAAAATGCTGAGTGTTGGAGGAGGGGCAGACCCAACACTGGAGGTGACAGTTAGAACGGAGAAGTTGCCGTTTCTAGTTGATACAGGAGCGACATTTTCAACAATTACTCACTTCCCACGAAACTGTGAACTGTTGAATAGGTCGGTGGAGGTGGTTGGATTTTCTGGGGCAAAACAAAGACTGCCGGTGACGTGTCCGCTTCGCACAAAAGTGGGCACTCAGACTCTGTTACATCCCTTTGTGATAGCTGAACATTCACCAGCTAACCTTTTAGGGAAAGATCTTCTCATCAGGTTGGGAGCTTCAATTTTGTGCTCTTCTGATGGACTTGTGGTGAGATTACCTGATGGCACCTCGCTGGAGTGCGGACTGGTCACCACTACTCACTCACAGTGTGTGATCCAGCCTGTCCATGATGAATATATTGACATCTACTGGGGACTGCTTGAACCTGAGGTCATGGGTGGAGGAGGTATCTTTTCTGTTTTTCTCACGTGGAAGCCTTGGCTAATGACATTACATCCGTTCTCTGCTCCACCTGACCCCCCACACGTCACTCTCTTTTATGATCGCAAAGGCGATGAGGTGTTCCAGGACCACTTTGCAGAACAACTGTCAGGGAACGTCTGGCCCATTGAAAGTGGGAATATTATTGTTGGCAAGGAGGGAGTAGCAGCTACTGTTAACTTAACACCTGAACAGAAGGAGTGGTATAAGATGGGGGCTGAGGCAGCGCCTCATGTTTCACTAGCTTTGAATCCAGCATTTCAAGCAAGGGACTTAGGACCTATGGTCAAGAGGGCATTAGAGACCTCAGATTGGGTTGAAACATCTTTAACATCCGTCTGGTATTCCCCCAGCTGTGAGTGTTATTCAATCATCTCTGTGGCACATGATGTTGCTGTAATGCAACATGATGTGCTCCCCAGAGAACACGGTCGCGAACTGATGGACCACCCGCATGCAGGTCCTTTAATTAATAGCATGCCTGGGTCATTATGGTCTGAGGGACCCACGGACGTGGGACTGATAAACTGCCCTCCCATAACGTTCCAGGTGCATCACACATACCCAATTTGGATTTCACAGTATCCTCACAAACCAGCAGCAGAAGCGGGCATCGCTGAAACAATTCGGGGTTTAAAGGAAAGCGGCGACCTTGAACCCTCCTACGCAGAGTGGAACACACCAATTTTACCTGTACAAAAAGCAGGTACAGACAAATACCGGATGGCACACGATCTGAGAGCCATCAATAAATTATTGATCACTCAGACCGTACCGGTACCAAATCCATATGTAGCGTTGAATAATCTAACACCAAATCATGAATGGTTTAGTTGTCTTGATCTGGCAAACGCGTTTTTCTGTCTTCCTCTAGCTGAAGACTGCAGGGATATTTTTTCATTCACCTTTCGTGGTGAACAGTTGCGATACACAAGACTACCTCAAGGCTTTGCGCTGTCACCTGGCATCTTTAACCAAGTGTTGAAACAAGTTTTGCGTGAAGTAACGCTCCCAGAAGGGACGGTACTGGTTCAATATGTTGATGATTTGCTGATTGCGAGTCCCACGGCGCAAGACTCATTAGAAGCAACCAGGAAGGTTTTAGAACACCTGCATGCAGCAGGTTTTAAGGTCAGTAAAAACAAACTACAGGTGACGAGACGTCAGGTGTCCTTTTTGGGGAGGATGATCTCACAGAAAGGAGCAGGTCTCTGCTGCACACCGTGACACAATTTTACATCATCCAAAACCGCAGACAGTTAAAGAAATGCTCTCATTTTTAGGATTGACCGGGTACAGCAGAAATTACATTCCAAATTATGCAGGCCAAACCCAGATGTTGCGCGATTTGGTCAAAGAACAGGGCATGAGACGACCCACTGCCAGGCTGGTGTGGAATGAAGAAGCTGAGAGGGTCTTCATTGAGGTAAAACAACAGATGAGCAGAGCTACAGATTTAGCTTTGCCGGATTACAGCCGGTCCTTCCATCTGGATGTTTCTGAAACAGAAGGGGTGATTAACGGCGTTCTGTTTCAGAAACATGAGGGGGGAAGGAAAGTTTTGATGTATGTCTGCTGTCTGTTAGACAATACAGAAAAGAGGCATCCGCCCTGCACACAGCATGCCGCAGGCGTGGCTAAATTAGTACAAAAAACAGCCCACCTGGTGATGGGACACACTCTACATGTGCTGACATCACATAGTGTGGTTGCCTTTGTAAATTCACAAAACTTCACTATGTCACCGTTAAGACAACAGAGGATAAACAAGATCCTGGAAGCACCAAACTTGTTGTTCACACATGAGGGAATAAACATGGCAGACAGGATTGGAGGAGGTGAACCACACATCTGTGAGAGGAGAGTGGAAATTGATGACAGGGTCAGACCAGACTTAAAGGCCGCACCTCTTGGAGAGGGACAGGTGCTGTTTTGTGATGGAAGTTGTTTTCGAACGCAGGAGGGACAACTCAGCGCAGGCTTTGCGGTCGTGCTGGAAACAGACCAGGATTATCAAACTGTAGTGTGTGAGAAATTGCAGGGGCCTCAGTCAGCACAGAGAGCTGAGGTGAGGGCTCTGATTTCAGCACTTACTTGGGCGGAAAGCAAAAAAGTGACTATCTTCACAGACTCAGCGTATGCTTTTGGAGCTGCTCACGTGGAGCTGGCCCAGTGGAAGAGGGGAGGTTTTCGTACAGCTAACGGGAAACCGATCAAACATGAGGCAGATATGAAAGAATTAGAAACAGCTCTGATGTTACCAACAGAAATTGCCATTGTGAAATGTCGAGGTCATGATACAGATTGCTCAAGCATAGCTAAAGGAAACTGTCAAGCTGATTTGGAGGCAAAGAGGGCCTCAGGATTTATCAACTGGAGTCAGATGGTGCTGATAACCCC
>NC_056512.1:2108934-2109158 GCF_014905685.2 Nematolebias whitei
AGGGCCTCAGGATTTATCAACTGGAGTCAGATGGTGCTGATAACCCCAGAAGAAGAAGGGGAAAGAATCAGATGGGATGATGAATCCATCGCCTGTTGCCAACAAGGTGCAGCTCCAGAAGAAAAGGTGATGTGGAGTGAAAAAGGAGCTGAAAAGAGACCAGATGGACTGTGGATAAACCCTGAAGATGGAAGATGGGTACTTCCACTGAGCCTGAAGAGGAG
>NC_056512.1:2109168-2120025 GCF_014905685.2 Nematolebias whitei
TAACTCTTCCCAGTAATTGGACAGGAATATGTGCACCTGTGGCAGTCACAGATGAATCATTTCTAGTGTCTGTAAGTAATGGTTCTCATTATGTTAGGCAAAGAAGGGACGTGGGCATCAGGCCCCACGACTCTATTTGGGGTTCAGATGTGCCACAGAAGTTCAAGCACTGGACGGTGGGGGAGAAGGTCATGTTGTCATTGTTTCCGTGGGCGGGCGTTGGAAAGCTGCTTTTAAGGGTTGAGACCTTAGACTACCGTTTTGGGATTTTCATAAATTCAACAATCAAGGCGCTGGAAGGCATCTCTGAGGAATTGTCAGCTTTGAGAGTAATGGTGTTGCAGAACAAGATGGTCTTGGATTTATTAACAGCATCTAGAGGTGGGGTGTGTGAAGTGATTGGTAAGGAGGCATGTTGCACGTACATCCCTGATGAGACTAGTACAAACCCTCAGGGCAGAGTGACAGAGGCCCTGGCACAACTGAGGGGTCTGCAGAAGGCTAAGGGAGAGGACCCTCCTGCAGGGTCAGAGGGATTCTGGTCATGGTGGATGACGGGGTCATGGAGTCAGGTGCTCCTTAAGCTGTTAGTTCCCAATCTAGCTATACAAAGGTTGTCAGAGGTTGTCATTCATGTGTACACCCAAGTACTTGTAGCTGGAGACCACTTCCACCGCAGATCCTCTTATGTTCAGGGGGGTGTAGGTGTGTTTGTTCCTTCTGAAGTCTATGACCATCTCCTTCAGCTTCTTCACATTGATGTGAAGGTTATTCTCTTTGCACCAGCTCTCCACGTGTTCCACCTCCTGCCTGTAGCTGGACTCATCGTTGTTTGTGATGCATCCCACCACCGCTGTATCATCTGCAAACTTTACAATGTGACAGCCTGGATGGGTAGCTGCACAATCATATGTGAGCAGAGTAAACAGGAGAGGTCTCAGCACACATCCATGAGGAGAGCCAGTGCTGAGGGTTATGGTGGAGGAGGAGAAGTTGTGGATCCTCACAGACTATGGTCTGTTTGTTAAGAAGTCTAAGACCCAGTTGCAAATGGAGGGGCTTAGTCCTAGTGTGAGTAGTTTGTCCATCAGGGTTTGGGGGTTCATGATATTGAAGACAGACGTGAAGTCCACAAAGAGCATAATACAGACGTATGTAGGAGTCCTTCTGTTCCAGGCGGGTGAGAGCAATGTGGACCACAGAGAAGATGGCATCTTCTTTTGATCAATTATTGTGGTATGCGTACTGGTGAGGGTCTTCGTTGATGTTGATGGTTGTTTTGATGTGGGTCATGACCAATTTTTCGAAGCATTTAGCGACTATCGGGGTGAGGGCCACTGGCCTGTAGTCATTCAGACCAGTCACTGTAGAGCTCTTTGGAACTGGAATGATGGTGGCGGTCTTCGGCAGGTGGAAACTGTTGCCAGGGTAAGTGAGGTGTTAAAGATGTCTATCAGCACATTGCAGAGCTGATCGGCACATTCTTTCAGCACCTTTCCAGGGAAGTTGTCTGGGCCGGTTGCTTTGTAAGGATTAATCCTCCTTAAAGTACTCCTCACCACTTCAGAGGCTAACAAGATGGCTAACGCTTTAGCCATCTTGTTCAACAGCTGATGTGACCGTATCTTTAGCGATATGATAAGCTGATGATTTATTAATGTCTCACTTCCTCTCTGTGTTCCTCTAAAAAGGCACAGCATGGCTAAATGAGCTCTGAACCGTGGTTTGATTCAAGGAAGGAGACAGGTCTGTCGGAGATACATCTTCAACGTTCCAAGTGGGGGCTCACTACCGCAGTTCACACACGCTTACTAGCATGAAGGTGGCGCAGATGAATGGACTGTACTTATACAGAGCCTTTTTATCTTATCAGGACACTCAAAGCTCTTTACAACACAATATGTGCATTTATTTACCCATTCATGCACACTACTAGATCTCCACAAAGAATAATCAGAGCTTTATCACATTCATACACCTATGGGACACACATCAGAGGCTATGAGGGGTCCAGTGTCTTGCCCAGGAACACTTCAGCATGTGACTGCTGGGGGAATTGAACCCCCAACTCTCCCAATGGAGGACGACTGCTCTAGCCTCTCAACCATAGCTGCCCCCAGCCGAAGAGGATTAGTATTTAATATATGTAAATAGGTGTCTAAAAAAATAAACTATTTAATATATGTAAATAGGTGTCTAAAAAAATAAACTATTTAATATATGTAAATAGTTTATTTTTTAGGCATTTATTTTGTACAGTTAAAGCAGTTAATAAATGTGCCTGTGTGACAATTGGGACAAAACTTTGACTCAAATGTATTTTTATTCTTACTTTATGGAAAGAAAAAATATTAAGATATACATCGTATATCGTGATTTTTGTATTAAAAAAAATATTGAGATATTAATTTTGGTCCATATCCCCCAGCCCTACTGCCAGTGATGTATTCTGTCCGTGAGTCTGGCTGTGAGCTGGTCATGGGGCGATGGGGGGGAGACAGTCGTTGTCAGACGTGCCGAGCCGCTCTGACCCTGAAAAAAACAGCTGTCAGGCTTGGTTCCAGAAAAGGAACGGGGGGGAACGCCCTGTCGGAGATGGGTGAGCAGGTGGAGACAGGTGTTCTCAACAGGTACGTGGGGGGTGGGGGGGGCTCATATCTGGTAGCCTGGATATCCACCTGTCAGTGAAGCTGTCTCCACTCCTCTAACTGATAGGAGGAGAGGCAAGGCTCCTAGTGTTGGATTTCATGTTTTATCTTTTATCATTATTTTAATCAAGCTTGAAATTTCTTTAATTACCTTACAATCATTTAAATATTAATCAGTTACTTTGATTTGAATTACTTAGTTAAATAGAATATTAGCTTCAGGTAGTTTGTCTAAATATAATCTAGTAGAAGTTCTCACTCACACACACACACACACACACAATCACACATGCAGGGACTGACACGCACACACACAGATGAGAATGTAGTTTGCTTAAACATAACTAGTAAAGATGATAGAACTTAATATAGCTGACTAAACTTAGTAAAGATGATAGAACTTAATATAGCTGACTAAACATAATTAGTAAAGATAGTAGAAAGTAGCATTGAATCGTTTAACAAGCATTTAATCGTTTAACAAGTATGTTCAGCTCAAGAGAAAGTTAACTAACAAAGGACCATAAAACCATAAAACCTTATCTTTTGGTATGTGACCTCCAAGGCCGAGGAGCCCCGTAACCATGACAACGGGGTGTTTAAACCAATCAGGAGCAGTCTTTGTAAAATAAGGGAAAGAGTCAGGACCGAGGTCATTGCATTTTGCTGGAGGATTGCCATCAGACAGGTCTGTCTTTGAAATGCCCGTGTATGCATACATTGTAATTGTATCTTTGAATTTCTGAGTACTTGTAAACCTCTCGAATAAATCTCTTTGAACTAAGGAACTGCTTCAGCTGTATTGAACGCCAATGTGGTTCTTATAAGCCACGACAATAGCTAACTCTTAGTTGGAGGTGGAAACATCCAAAACCTGCCTAGCGTAAAAAAAAAAATCAAGAGCCTCCCTGCGTGTTCTGCTCTGAGGCATCCTTCGCAGATTGTGTGCAGATCGGACCTGAGCATATATCCCATCCTGCCGGCTGGGCACAGGTGGAAGACTCTACTGGACATCTTCTGATCTTTAGTTTTCTTATGCTGCTTGCTGGCTGAAGAAAAAGGAGAGCCAAACCCCTTTCTCAGGGCAATTTATACTGACAGGGGGTGGGACCCACACAGCAGGTGGGCGTGGAGTAAAGTTTTAAGTGCTACGCATGCCAGGATAAACCCACTAATGATAGCCTTAAAGGGTGAAGCCTATACAAAATAGAACATCCATCTCCCTTCTCTGAGGTCTTCTGCTGCTATAAAGGTAGGATGTGTTGTGTGTTCAGAAATGGTTCTTCAGACCTTAGTTTGTAACAAGAGGTGTTTGGAGCTCCTGTTGCTCTTCTATCCTCTCCAACCAGTCTGTACATTCTCCTCTGACCTTTGACCTCTAAGGTGGGGTTGGACCCAGGAACGCAGACAAACACAAACATGATTTATGTAAGTAACTAAACAAAATGGTTGATGTGGCAGCAGTGTTAAGTATAATAACAAGTCGAGGAGACACTGAGGATAACTTGTAACTTGCTTCTGTTGAAAGGGGATGGCGCCTTCGATCAGGGTGCACCTGGTGATGAGCTGCTGAGGTCAGGTGAGAGCTGTGCTACGTAAGTAACATGGCAGGACACTGCTAAACAAAATGATTCGACTCAGGTAAAGCAAGCCAATATATTACAATCAAACAAAAAATATTGTTAATAGTAACCTCTGCATATTGTTTCAATAAACAATCCAAGGAGTTGGATTGTGGAAGGTTCTAGAGAGTGATGTGAAAAATGCCAAGTCAATGTGTACATTTAAGAAAAAGATCAAAACTGAATTGTTAAAAAAGTATACATGAAGTAGCTTAGTGTGTGTTTTGTATTAGAATTAGAAAAATTAGAAAGTTATTCATTTTGTTCTGTTACTTGAAGATTATTATGATTGAAATAATTGTTTGAAAAAAGGGGCAGATATAATATTGTTTCTTCTTTCTGCTGCCTTTCATTTTAAATCTTTTGTATCTTTTTTTATATTGTTATGGAATTGTTTTGTACTTTTTTAAAATGAATAAACTTTATACCATACCATAAACCAAACTGGACGAGGAAACCATGGACATTCTGGAGAGTTACGTGAACGAGTGTTTTAACAACATCGTGATGGATAAACCACAAAAAAATCACAGCATCCACGGCCACACCAACTCCTAAACGCTCGTGTTCAGAGAGCTCAACCAGCACGTCCACCTCTCCAGAGAAAAGCTTCACTGATGTCCTGGGCTCTATAGACAAGAAGCTAACCAGCTTAGATGCCCGGCTGGCCCTGGTGGAGGTTCTCCACAAGGAGTTCCAAGCACTGAGGGAGTCTCTGGTGTTCAGCCAAGCTCAGGTGGTGTCGCTCGCTGCAGAGAACCAAACTCTGAGGGGTAACGTCAAAGAACTCACCGAGAAGATGACGCAGCTGTTTGGAGAGAACAGGAAAATGAAGGAGTCCATCCTGGACATTCAAGCTCGGAGCATGCGGGACAATCTTGACTTCTCAGGGATCCCAGAACGAGCAGAGGAGGACGCAGAAGTTATGATCCGTGAGTTTATCCAACATCAGCTGAAACTCCCAAGTGAGATGGTAAAAAACATCACTTTCCATCGTGTTCACCGGCTCGGAGGTAAGAAGCCTGATCACAAGCGACCTCGACCAATTATAGCTAAATTTGAATATTATAATAAAACTTTAATAATAATACTTTATTTAAAAAGCCCTTTAAAACAACCACAGCTGCCACAAAGTCCTGTACATATAAAATCAAGAACATTTAAACACATAAAAACAGTTGTTAAAACATTAAGATCGATAAAAGTAATAAAAACAGTGCAGATCAAGTTCAGTGTGTGCTAAAAGCCAGGGAGTAAAAATGTGTTTTTAAAAGAGTTTTAAAACTGGACAGTGAAGGGGCTCGTCTGATGGGAAGAGGGAGATCGTTCCACAGTCTTGGAGCAGCAACAGAAAAAGCTCTGTCCCCTCTGAGCCTCCGCTTAGACCTCGGCACCTCCAGGAGCAGCTGATCAGCTGATCTGAGGCACCGAGCAGGAGAGTATGGGTGAAGCAGCTCAGAGAGGTAGGATGGAGCAAGACCATTTAAACTTTTAAAAACAAATAAAAGAATCTTAAAATGAACTCTAAAATGAACAGGCAGCCAGTGGAGTGAAGCCAGAGTGGCGGTGACGTGCTCCCTTTTTTGAACTCCAGTTAGAAGCCGAGCAGCAGCGTTCTGGACCAACTGGAGGAGTTTGAGGGAGGACTGGCTGACTCCAAGGTAAAGAGCGTTACAGTAATCCAGCCGAGAGGTGACGAAGGCATGGATTACTGTTTCCAGCTGTTGTTTTGTAAGGATGGACTTTACCTTAGCCAGCTGTCTGAGGTGATAAAAACTGGTCTTGACCACCGCTCCAATCTGGGACTCTAATTTAAAATCACTGTCCATTTTAAAACCCAAGTTAGAAACAGTTTTTTTTACATGTGGTGCCAATATACACTGCATAAACATTAAGAGTATAACTTATAAACAAAAAGAGCAGGTCAGAGGTCGGGGCAGAGAGCTGCGTGGGACGGACTTCAGTGTGAACGATCAATTTCCTAAAGAGATCCTCGATCGGAGGCGAGTTTCGTTTCCAATCAGGAAGAAATACATGTCTGAGGGCGTCAGAGCCACGGTGGCTGTAGATAAACTTTATATTAATGGTCAGTTGTTCAGGGAACAGGACGTCACTCCGTGGCTTTATTAAAAGGAACAACAGGTTAGTTTGAAGCAGGGCTGTTCAACTGACGGCCCGCGGGCCAAGTCAGGCCCACAGGTGAGCTAAGTTTGGTCCACCAATGGGTTCACTCTTAAAACAAAACTAGAGTTTTAACTATAAAACAAAGTAACTTAATGATAAGAACTAGTGGATATCTGACCCCTGAGCGCTTGGCTCTCAGTAACTGTGGCCCCCTGGGCAGTTTAGTTGAGCAGTCCTGGTTTAACGCTTGTAACACTGGAGGTAAATTAACTGGCATTTGTAAATAAAATGTAAAGCACAGCTCGGTAAGGTGTCTGCACTGGTGAAGGTGAAGGGTGTCACAGCTATTCTTTTTTTTTCTTTTGTTTTTTGTTTGTTTGTTTTTTCCTTTCTTTTCCTTTTTATATTTTAATTTTTTTAAATTATTTTTTACTATTTTCTCTTTTATATTTATTACCACATCACTTCATCATCATTTTTTTCTTCTTTACCACCCAACAAACATTCTCTCTCTCACACACACACACACGCACGCACGCGCGCACACACACCAGAGAACTTTATGTTTCAACTTCTTTCACACTCAGTTTCTACTCTAGTATCTTTCCACTTCAAACATCACTGTGTGTTTCTAAACATCTAAACAGGCAACCTCAAGCAATAACTTTGATTTAAGTTGGATCTGTTTGTCTCTATGGTGACATGCACTGGTCAATCAATCAACCTTTATTTCTACAGGTAAATCCCATTGAGCCTCGAGGACTCATTTACAAGAGAGACCTGATTTCAACAAAGAAAGATGACAACAATGGACAACAGCAACAACAATAAACAGTTATAAAAAAAAAGCATACTACAGTTTTTTGTTTTTTTTTAACAAATAGGATGGCTAAAAGGAAAAGGTAACAAAACAAAAACCAGCTAGATTCCAAGACAAATGTAGAAAACTAAAAACAGGAACATGTCAGCATTGGACCCTGCCAGGTGTCCAACAGATTCTTAAAGACACTTAGAGAGGTCAAGGTCGAGAGCTTCAAATCGTTTTGTAAGATGTTCTAGGAAACAGGAGCGGAATAGGAGAAGGCCCTTTTGCCTAGTTCAGTCCTCATTGAGGGGACACTGCATGTAATAATGTCCTGAGAGTGCACGCTGTAGCTGCACTCACGCAGAGACATGTAGGAGGAGATGTATGAAGGCAACAGACCAAGAAGTGATTTAAAGATGAAAATATACCAGTGAGAGAGTCTGCGTGAAGTTAATGATGTCCAGTTAACCAGTGAATACAGTGTGCAGTGGTGGGTACGATAATCACAGCCAGTTATGAATCTTAGTGCACCATGATAGACAGCATCCAACATCTGCAGGGTTCTTGTAGGAGCGTTCATGTAAATAATGTCACCATAATCAATTGAGGGAAGGAAAGTCACAGATACAAGGCGTTTTCTAGCATTCAGGGTTAGACAGGATCTGTTTCTGAAAAAGAAACCCAGTTTAACTTTCAGTTTCTTTACCAAGTTTTCCACATGGAGCTTAAAAGAGAGATGTAAGTCGACCAAGATACCCAAATATTTATAGGAATCAACAAACTCAATGGGGACACCATTTGAGGATAGAATCGGAGGAAGAACTGCTGGGACCATCTTCCTATTTGAAAAAAGCATCCCTTTGGTTTTGTCGGCATTTAGGACAAGTTTGCGGCGGAGCAAATCTGTCTGGATGATGTTGAATGCAGATTTCAAAAGCTGGAAAGCCTTAGCAACAGTTTTAGCTCGGCAATAAACAACTGTGTCATCAGCATAGAAATGTATGAATGCATTAGGGATGTTTTTACCTACATTATGTATGTAGATTGTAAAGAGGGTGGGTCCTAAGACTGAGCCTTGTGGTACACCATTGTTGACTGTTAAATAACTGGAGGAAGTACCATTACATTGAACACATTGCCTCGGGTCTGAGAGATAGTTAGAGAACCAACCAATAGTGTGTTCTGAGAAAAAACGATTTCTGAGAGCTTATGACACAAGAGGTTATGATCCACAGTATCAAAAGCTTTAGACAGGTCTAAGAAAAGTGCAGCACAATAATCCTTAGCATCCAGTGCTTCAACAACGTCATTAAGAACTTTCAGTGAAGCAGTGGTTGTGCTGTGTTGTTTCCTGAAACCAGATTGATGTGGAGGTAAGATGTTAAATGAGTCCAGGTAATTTTTGATTTGAGAGTTTATCAGTTTTTCTAGAACCTTGGCTAAAATGCAGAGTTTAGAGATTGGTCGATAGTTGTTCAGTGAGGTGGGGTCTCCTACCTTCAGCAAAGGAAGAACAAAGGCTGTTTTCCAAGTTTCTGGGATGGAGTTTTGTCTTATGGAGAGATCGAAGATGTGGGTCACAGGGACTGTGATGATATGAGCAGCCAGCCTTAAGAAATAAGGTGGAAGTTCATCTGGACCTGCAGATTTTTTAGGGTCAAGATCTTTTAACAGTTTATTGACCTCACTGACTGAGAACTGAGAAAAAGAGAAGGTGTGATTAACTGAGGATTGACTTGTAGGAGGGATTTGATTTGTAGAAGTTTGGTTATTAAGTGAAGTGGCTGATTTTCCATTAGTGAATGTGTCAAATAAAGAACTAGAAGCAACAAAATGTTTGTTGAAACCGTTCAGGATCTCGTGCTTATTTGACACAGGAACAGAGTTAACAAGAAGTTGTGATGGGAGGTCAGAGGATTGTGGGGTGCCTGAGAGAGATTTGATGGTTTTCCAGAATTTGTTAGGGTCATTTAGATTTTTGGAGGTCTGAGATAAGAAATAGTTGCATTTTGCTGCTTTGACAGCAGTTGTACGTTTATTCCTCATCTGTCGAAAACTCAACCAATCAGTGTCTGAGTCAGATTTTCTCACTGTGGCCCAAAGATGATCTCTCCTGTGCAGGAAGTCAGCTAGCTCTGGAGTAAACCAGGGGCTGTCTCGTCCCTTTATTCTGAACTGACAAAAAGGAGCGTGTTTGTTCACAAAATAAATGAAACTATTATGGAAATAGTTCCAAGCAGAGTTCACGTCATCAGTTAACAGAATATGATGCCAGTCAAAGTGAGACAGATCCCAGAGGAATGACTGTTCACAAAAATGTTTTAGATTCCTATTTTGAATTAATCTGAGCTTACAAGGTGGAAGTTTAATATCTCTCAAAGCCGCTGTCACACAATGATCACTCAAGATATTGGCAAATACACCTGTACCAGTGTAGTGAACTCGGCCTCCGATCAAAACCTGCCTCTGAAAACCTTCACAGGACAGGAACTGTTATTTCATTGATTTGAATCCAGAAATACAAATTAGCTCATCCAGAGACTTTCTAATTGTATCCTGAACTAATCAATTGAAAGAACACTTTTTACATTATCATTACTATTTTACAATATCTTGGTAATCAAAAGTGTGTTTAGTTCATACCATTTTTAAATGTTGAAGTGAACCACTCATTTTAACTCAACTGTGAAACATTATTAATGATTTTTTATCTTAATCCTCATTCAAATTAGAAATCAAGTTAAATGTCTATTTTACAAAGTAATGATGCATTTTTTTAAAGCTCTCAGACAGTAAACAAGAGAACTAGCACCTGTAGTGTTTCTCACTTCGTCAAAACTTTCTCTGTCTGTTCCTAAACATTTCTGCTGTTTTCTCGACTTGTAAAAACTCTTTGACGTCACTAGAACCACACCCCTGTTGGTTGCTTCAACCAATCAGGACTTCTTAAAAGTGACCAGAAGCAGAACTCTTTAAAAGTCGACACTTCCTGGAACTGTTAGTCTTATTGGAGTTCCTCTGAGTCTTTTGAGTTCTTCTGAGTCTCTTCTGAGCTTTTCTTAGACTCAGTCTTCTGAGTCGAGTTGGGACTATGGAGTCTTCCACATCTGAGTGGAACCTCTGATGGACTCACAGCTTGCTGTGCATTCACCCGGGAGATGAGCGTGTTTGTTGAACGGAGTACCGTCACTACTTCAGACGATTCTCAGCCGTCCTTACCGGAGACGCTGAAAGGTAGCATTGAAATGGAACTCCGTACCGGAGCTGACATATCTTCTTCAAAGGTAACGAGTCGCTTTACTACCGAGTGTACCGGGGCTGAGCTGGGGTCGGATGAAGGGTGCCATTCTAAGCCAACACATAAAGATTCATCCATCTTTTCTCTCCATTTAAACTCCTTCATTTCCCATCTTTAAACTTCTATCTTGCCAGTAATTAATCCAGATGCCTTCAGAAATGTCTGTTGTTTTATTAAGAAAAACGTGCCAAGTTTTATTAATCAGAAGCAGATCAGTCTAATCAAGTGTACAATGTTTTGATGTTAAATTTTGATTCTGTTAATAAATGACCACATTTATTTTGATGGGTCAAAGAAAATTAACGTCTCATGTCACTGATTAAACCATCTACGCACAGTACCTCTGTCACATATCTGTAA
>NC_056512.1:2120125-2142658 GCF_014905685.2 Nematolebias whitei
CCTCTGTCACATATCTGTAAAGCTCGAAAAAGAGAGAACCCGTTATTAAATATAATTGTAGTGTAGCTGAAGCTAATCGAGCCTTTTAGCACACTACATCTGGTGGCCCGTACGGTCTCTAAAGAGCTTCTCATGACCAGCATGGTCTCTAAAAGAGATAATTTAGGACCCATCCTCCCCTTTAGACATTTTGTGGCCGTACGAATGTTTAAAGAGGTGTGAATTATATGTGACGGAGTCTGTGTTATTGAGATGGACGCTGCGTGTTGGCATGAAAAGGTCAGAGTTTTGTGCTTGGTACAGGCATGATTCATGCTTGTGGTGTTCAGAGAGCTGAAAGTAATGTCAATGTGTTCATTTTAAAGCTGAAAATTGTACATCTGTTGTGTAACTAAAGCTGTAGCAGTGAGAAAGACACTTTATTCTGTTTAAACGGTAGCAGAGAGGGGGTTCTGTGTCTGACCCGGTTCTGTCGCTCTGATTCGTTGAACGAGTGGTGTTTTAAATGGATAAAACGCTGTTTTAAAGCTGAGCGCCGTCTCAGACCACTGTTAAATGCTGATCCGTTATATTTTTAACAGTAAATTGTGCATTTTGGAGGTTTAATGGGCGATTGTGACCGGACTTTTCAGGCTAACTGCTAGCTAGAATCATGAGCTGTGATTGGTTGAAAAACACTGTTTGGGTCGCTCTGATTCACAGAGAAACGGGTGACGTGTCTGCGTTCACTCCCTCTGATGTCAGATTGTAAAGCTCACCCCGTTGCTCACGTGTCTGTAAAGTCACATGGCCCAAGAAATGTATCTCGGTCCAACCGAGCCCTCCTCTGTGTTTAAAATCGCTAAATGACGCCTGCCACTGTTCCCAAAACTCATGTTTTCATGCAAATGGACGTGCTTGTTAAATCGACGCCACGTTTAAGCTTTAAATCCATTCAGAAAGTGCTGATTTGACCGTGTTCGACCGTGTGCTACGTCTAGCTAACGGCTAACGACTGGATGTCAACAGAACGATCCACAGGACGTTGTCATAGACTTCTGCTGGTGTAAATAAGCTTACACCACCACCTGCTGTTGAAATAGGAGTATAACAGTTTTCACAAATCCTCCTGAAGTGAAGGTCAACAGGGGCCAACAGCGTGATCCGGAATAAAATGTATTATTATCCAGGTGAGTTTGGATGGAGGCCTGTAGCAACTCCAATGCAAACTCCAAACTTCTCTCGAGCACCACGCAGCCCTGCTCCTCCACGCTTTTCCTTCACGCTGCTCCTCCGCTTCTGTACATGACACCTCTGCACCCAACAGCATGAGAGGCACCCCCGGTGAAAAACGAGACTGACCAGAGAGGCTGAAGTCGATACTGGTCTGGTCCGTTTCTGCTCCAGTCCGGCTCAGGCGCTCCACAGCACGAGAGACGAAGAGGCTGAAGATGTCCCTGGCCCGGTTCTGCTCCGGTTTGGCGGTGCTTCAAAGCACCCGAGCGTCTCCTCCAGGTGAACACAGCAATTCCACGGAGGTGGACAGTCCTTCGTTAAAAGTAACGGGCTGCTCACTGAAGCTGAGACCGGCTCTGTTGAAGACAAAGTCCCCCACAGCCACCTCGGTTCAGTTCTGATCCAGTTCGAGGGTCACAGGTACACTTTCCCCACACCTATGAAGACACCACGAGGGCCAGTCCAGCAGAAAACCAGCGAAATACCACCCAGCGATTTTTGTCGGAACCAGGTAGAACCACAAAGGTACAGATGAGAGATCGGTGAGGTCAGAGTCAGAGTCAGAGTCAGAGTCAGAGTTTCTTTATTGTCATTCGCACCTCATGTGGTACATGTGGTGGAGCGAAATTATGTACACAGGGTCCCAGTTACATCCAACAATAAAATGTATAAGAAAAACAGTAATAACATCTAAGATATGAACTAAGAAAAACATCAACTAAATATACACTAAGCACTCATAACATAAAACATTGAACATCAGCACAAACATGAACATGAGTCTGTGAGCAGATGTGCACGCATGAACACATCAACATTGAAACAGATCAGCAGCAACATGAAACAGATCAGCAGCAACATGAAACAGATCAGCAGCAACATGATATGGTTTTTCACAGTGATTATTCTAGTTAGAGATTCATGAGTCTAACAGCCTCAGGGTAGAAGCTGTTCCTCAGTCTAGTGGTTCTACACTTAATGCTCCTTAACCTCCTTCCTGAGGGGAGTGGGGCAAAAAGTGTGTGTGCTGGGTGGGTGGGGTCCTTCATGATGCAGGTGGCCCTCTTCCTGCATCTGGAGGTGTAGATGTCTGTGATGGTGGGGAGGCTGATTCCAACAGATTTCTGTGCAGCCTTCACCACTCTCTGCAAAGCTTTTCTTTCTGCAGCTGTGCAGCCTCCATGCCACACATTGATGCTCGAGCACAGGATGCTCTCCACTGCACACCTGTAGAAGGAGGTGAGGACTGAGCTTCCCAGACCAGCTCGCCTCAGCCGTCTGAGGAAGTAGAGTCTCTGATGAGCTTTCTTGATCAGGCTGGTGGTGTTGTTGCTCCAGCTGAGGTTGTCATTCATGTGTACACCCAAGTACTTGTAGCTGGAGACCACTTCCACCGCAGATCCTCTTATGTTCAGGGGGGTGTAGATGTTTTTGTTCCTTCTGAAGTCCACAATCATCTCCTTTGTCTTCTTCACATTGATGTGAAGGTTATTCTCTCTGCACCAGCTCTCCAGGTGTTCCACCTCTTGCCTGTAGCTGGACTCATCATTGTTTGTGATGCATCCCACCACCACTGTATCATCTGCAAACTTTACAATGTGACAGCCTGGATGGGTAGCTGCACAATCATATGTGAGCAGAGTAAACAGAAGGGGGCTCAACACACATCCCTGAGGAGAGCCAGTGCTGAGGGTTATGGTGGAGGAGGAGAGGTTGTGGATCCTCACTAACTGTGGTCTGTTTGTTAAAAGTCTAGTACCCAGTTGCAGATGGAGGGGCTTAGTCCTAGTGTGGATAGTTTGTCCATCAGGGTTTGGGGGATCATGGTGTTGAAGGCGGATGTGAAGTCCACAAAGAGCATACGGACGTAAGAGTTTTTCTGCTCCAGGTGGTTGAGTGCAGTGTGGACCACAGAGGAGATTGCATCCTCTGTTGATCGGTTCTCACGGTATGCGTACTGATGAGGGTCCTCGTTGATGTTGATGGTTGTTTTGATGTGAGTCATGATCAGTTTTTCGAAGCATTTAGCGACTATCGGGGTGAGGGCCACTGGCCGATAGTCATTCAGACCAGTCACTGTAGAGCTTTTTGGGACTGGGATGATGGTGGCAGTCTTCAGGCAGGTGGGAACTGTCTCCAGGGTAAGTGAGGTGTTAAAGATGTCTGCCAGCACCTCACAGAGCTGATCAGCACATTCCTTCAACACTTTCCCAGGGATGTTGTCTGGGCCGGTTGCTTTGTGCGGATTAATCCTCCTGAAAGTACTCCTTACTTCGGCTGAGGTCACGCTGAGATGCTCTTCATCCGGTGGTGAGGTGAGTCTGGTGTTGGGTGGTCTGTTCGGGTCTTCAAAGCGTGCATAGAACTTGTTGAGGGCATCAGGCAGAGATGGGTCTTTGGGGCATTGTTCACTCCTTCCTTTATAATCTGTTATGCACTTAATGCCCCTCCACATGCTCCGAGGGTCTTGTGAGATGAATTGACCCAGGTCCAGAGAGAGAGAGAGAAAAAACACCGGACATTCGTGCGATGACTCCCCAGCTCGAGGGGTCACCTGGCTGGCAGGATGCGCTCAGAGTGACAGGTGGGGTGGGAGCGGCCGGTCCTGGACCAAAATATATTTTTGGATGGTCCCGTTCGGCTCTCTGAGTCACTGAACACCAAATTCGGTTGGAAGGGGGACCAACTTTAATCCGGTTCGAAAAAAAAAAAACGGGTCAGTTTGATGATAAAAGACTACAGAGAAGCCGGAGGGAGCTGCCATCCATCAGCTCGCTGGAAGTGTGGATTACTGCAACCATCTGTCAGATGATCAGATCATTCACCCTCCTAACATCAACTCACAGCAACTCTGACAGCCCTGTTGGGGGGCCCTGAAGAGAAATTGTTTTTTTTTTTCTGCATGTGTAGAGAATGAGTTACATATCACACACACACACATTTATTATATACATGCATACATATATATATATATACACACATACTGTACATATATACATCCTGTAACCATCCATTTTTCAGCTTTTACAAAACAGGTTGTTTTGAAGAAGTCTTAGCAGAACAGATCTAAACATGTTTCGTGTGAGAACTGATGTCCTTAGAAAAAATGTGAATGTCATCCAAATAAATAAACACATATTGGTTGACCATGTCTCTGAGAACATCATTAACTAGTGATTGAAAAACTGCAGGGGCATTGGTGAGTCCAAAGGGCATGACTAAATATTCATAATGTCCAGTGGGGGTGTTGAAAGCAGTTTTCCATTCATCCCCATCCTTAATACGAACCAGGTGGTAAGCATTTCTCAAGTCAAGTTTTGTGAATGTGGTGGATCCTTGAATCAGATCAAAAGCTGATGTCATAAGTGTGTAGATGAACAGATGCTTAGATATATTCATCAATTAAAACGGGTTCACTCATCTTTCTGGACTGTGTGATGTACGTGCGTTGAATTTAACAGAAATGTGGACGTGAGACGTTAATTATCTTTGACTCACCAAGCGAGTGGGTCATTTATTAACAGAATCAAGTTTAACACATCACACATTTACATTAATTTGGCAGAATATGAAAACAACAACATAATTAATCAGCTTTACAACCAGGAAACCATACGGCCATGGTTTTCCGTTGCTTCACCACAGACATTAATGAAAACATCTGGATTAATTTTCTAGCAGAAAGGAGAGTTTAAAGATGGAAAATTGAGATTTATCTTACAGAGAGATGTGTGAGGGAATTTGTCTATGTTAACCAGAACGTACACGCTCCTTCGGAAATCAGCTTGTCCCACAGTACACTTTTGGTGAAGGTCGACTTTTACCTTTTCTGAAGATAGATCAGTTCCGGCGTGGAGTCTCACTTCCAACCACTGTTCAGCGTCTCAGTGAGAACAGCCAAATACCTCGAGAGCCGTGCAAGGTTATCCAAACAGAAGTTATAATTCCCAAAATCGTCTCTGGTTCAGCTTGTTTGGCTTAGCAGCATCCATGAATGCCTGCGTTTGCATTCATGAACTCCCAAACTCTCTGCATTCTACTGCTTTCTTCTCTAGAACTCTGGGAAGTGCCACATTTAAAATGGGCTCTACTTCCGGTTCGTTTGAAAGCCTCTGATTGGTCGATGGACCCCAACAGAGGTGTGGTTTGTGATATAAGGTGTTATGGAAAGTCAAGGATAGAGATTAAGATTGTTTAAGAACAGACAGAAAGATTGTTGGAGAAAACCAGTCTTAGTGGCGTCTCTACTCAGTATCTTGCTGTAAAAGTTAAACATGACATTTTCTTTTCAGTAAACTTTCTAGTTGACCGAAGCTTGAACTTTAACACACTTACAACTTTGCTCATTGAAGACAGAAAAATCAAGAAATGCATATTAACCTGATTTCTTCTTTGAATGAGGATTAAGGATCATTATTTACTGTTTCACAGTTAATAAAAATGAGTAGTTCACTTCAACATGTAAACATTGTTTGAACTAACACAATTTGATTATCAAAACATTTGTAAAATAGTAATGATCATAGAGAATTGTCTTTTCCACTTGATTAATTCAAGAAAGAAAGTCTCAGGATGGGTCAAACTGTATTTCTGGATTCAAATCAATGAAATGACAGTTTCTGACCATATGATCCTAAGGTCATTGATTTGACATCAGGTCAAGTTCACTACAGTAAGTAAGGGGTACTTATTTTTTATTGTAATCTTGTTAAGTCCCTAGTAATCAATGCAAGGATGAAGGGACCCATCCTTCTTACCCACAAAGAAAAAACCTGCCCCAGCAGGTGATGTAGAAGGTCGGATTATGCCAGCTTGGAGATTCATTAATATATTTTTGCATGGCTTGATTCTCAGGCTCTGATAATGAATATAAACCACCTCTTGGAGGAGTGGTCCCAGGTAACAGATCTATGGAACAGTCATAAGGTGTATGAGCAGGCTAAGAGGTAGCTTTTATTTTATTGAATACCTCTGAATAAAGAATTTAATATAATGTTTTTCTGACTGTTTAACCTGTGATATAAAGTGTTTTTGGTACATGTTATTGTGAGTCACCCGAGAGGCCTGAGGGGGAGGCTTAATGTGGGTGACATTATTAAACAGACATGTTGACAAACATTGTTCAGACCAGCCCACAATTTCCTTTCCCCTCCATTTAATGTGAGGGTTGTGTTTGCCAAGCCATGTGGCACCAAGAATGACCAGTTTTTCCTACATCAATACTTGTGAGATTGTATATCTGAGTGTGATTGTACTATTGCTTTGCTTTTGCTGTATCTGTGGCGGAATAATAAAGGGCACGATTATTCTAGCAGAACAGTGTTTGTGTATTTTTTGATCATTGTGTTGATTACTTGTCCGAATCCTGGTTTTATTTAAACAAATATCCCAAATAATTTTGGCATCATGAACAGGATATTGGAAAGAGTGCCGCATAATGTTCAAAAGAAAAGCTAAAGAGAGTGAGAAAATTGAGACAGAAGAGTCTAAAAAAAGTTAAATCTGGTCCTCTGGACATTCAAAAAACAAAACAAATCATCATCATGTTTTGTTTTTTTTGAATGTCCAGAGGACCAGATTTAACTTTTTAAAATTTTTCTACCTGGATTATTGAGCATGCATCAGGATGAGACAGAAGAGTTTGTACCGGGATGGAACAAGTCCCCGTATCAGTTGATAGCGCTTTGTTTAAGAGGCAGCGGGGGACGCCCTGAGCCTTGGAATGATTCTTTACATGTTGATAGCCCTGACGATATTTTACCTGCTCTTCGAGCGGTGGATGTGATCAAAAAGACGCCGGTGGCTGGGTTGCAGCGCCGATTGTGGGTCTGTGCGACTGCGTGGAAAAGACTGCATGAAAAGAATCAGGAAGAATTAACACAAGCGCTGAATCAGAAACAGCCACTCGAGGAAGCGCGAGCTGAGAATTTGTTGCAGAAACAACATGTACAGCTGCTGACCACGCAACTGAATAGAATGATCGATGTCGTGGAGGGTGCGGTAACACAGGTCTCTATGCTGAAGACAGAAAAGTTCAGGAGAAAGAAATGAAGTGTGTCACCTAAAAGAGTTTGTGCTTTTGTTGCCCAGTTGGGAACCGGATGGGATCCATCGAGTTGGGACGGTAACATCTGGGGAGATGAGGATGAAAATGATTACATTTGGAGTGAGGAGAAGGATGAACCAAATGCTGGAGTGGCGGTGAGGTCTCCTATCATTCAGGCAACGAGTAAAAATGTAAAACCTGTAAAAAGACGTAGGAAAGAGCAGCAGATAATACCAGATGCGTTGCAAGCGAGGGTAGACGCCCAGGGACAGCAGATAGTGGGGCTTGATAGACAGCCAATCATGGATTTGGTAGCACAGCAGCAGCCTCAGGCAGATTTAAAAATGATAGTTGAGGATTATACCCAGGAGGAGGTTGCTTACCTGTCTAAAAGGTTTAAACAACAGACTGAAGAACCTACTGATACTTGGATGGCTAGATTGATGGATGAAGGTGCCGTTCAGGTGGAAGTGGATGTGGGTGATGGCATGTCTTTCGCTGGTTTGTCTACTGATGTAGGGGTAAATTCTGCTTATAGATAGGAGGTCAGAGCTTTACAGCCAGATGATGCTAGGACCTTGTTTGACATGTATTCAGAAGCAGTCAGGCAAATGTTCCCAGTAGTGTCAGATTGGCCTGAGTTGTAGGGACAGTGGGTGACCTTGAGAGAATGTGTGCAGCGGTTGGTTTGATTGTGCATGAGAGATGCAATATCTCTGCAGTTAGCAGGAGAATATCAGGCATATCCGGTCCCAAAGGCAGTAAGGGACCAGTTAATCAGAACAGCGCCATCTCATTATCGATCTGCAATGCTTACTGTAATGTTGGGAGCTGCTGATGTTCCAATGGCTTATGTTTGAAGCAGAGTGTTGGAACTGGGTGCATTCAGAGATTGGAACACAGAGAGGGCTGAAAACAGTGAAAAAACATTTAGTCAACCCATGGGTTGTGGGCCGAGAAGGGACGGCCGAAATAATACACAGGGACTCACTCGCTCTGCTTTTTGGAGGGCGTTAATACAGGCAGGAGTGCCTTCAGCTGAGATGCATGGTTGTCAACAGAAGAGCTGAGGGCTAGATGCCATTATTTGGATTAAAAGGGCCAAAAGTAGAAGGTTCAGATATTGACATCAACCTTATGAAAGTAGATATTGCCAACACTGAACATCAAAGGTCCAAAATTAGAGAGCCCAGACTTGGACATTAAACTAAAAGACTCCAAACTTCAAGGTGATATTGATGTTAAAATGTCAAAGGTCAAAGGAGAAATTAAAACACCTGATGTTGACATTAAAGGCCCAAACATTGACATTGAAGGCCACAAAGGATGAATTAAAATGCCTGAAGTGAAGATGATTGAAGGGAAAAAGGGTGGATTTGAAATGTCTAAAATAAAAAAGTCAGAGTACTTAAAGGGGATGTGTTAAGCTGGCTGCTTTGAAGGAAGTGCATCATATGTTGTTTGTAACTGGTTCATTTGCAGCTGAAGTTTGATGGCATCTAAAACAACCCGAAGTGTCTAAAAACCTCTGAGATAAAAAAAAAAATTCACCATATTGTTTTGCAGTTGTTTCATATTTAAAGCAAAAGTTCAGTTCTTTTCAAGAGGGGTTCTGTGGAAAAAGTTATGAACAAGTAATATCTTACCTGTTGCACATAGGTTTTAGAACAACCTCAGTTTGGAGAAACTGATGAGCTAATAGTCTGAGTGGGGCCAAGACCAGAAGGACTTCTTTTTTAATAAATAAAAGTTAATTTTAAATGTATTTTTAAAAAAAAACCTTTATATTGCTGACACTTTTGCATGAAGTCGTTATTTATGAAGAATCGTCTGATTATTTGTAGAACATGTGGTGCAGCCCGGAGTGATTCCTGCTAGAACAATAACTGTGTAGAACAAAATGGATGGAGATGAAAAGATTTATACTTGAGAGAAAACTAATGACTCTTTCTCTGTCTGTAAGCAGTTTTTCTTGTTTCTACAGCCTGATGTTCCCTTGGTCTTTGTTGACTGGATGATCAGGACCACCCAGGAGCCAACATGGGAGAAGGTGGTGGCAAGCGCCTATCAACTGGCAGTGCAAGCTGTTGGGGCATCTGGTTCCTTGTCGTAGGTACCATGGTGTTCCTGGTCAACCTCTCCTAAGACAAAGTAACTTCACATGTTTGAAACACAAAAAGCTGCCTGATAGGGAACATCACAACTGACTGTCCTATGTACAAGTGTCAGGCATGCTACAACAGGAAAACCATCCCAGCGATACCTAAGGGATGTCAGATTAGAATTTATGTGGAAACCCCCACTGTGTAACATGTATAAGAACGGTACATGTAAACCAGATGGAAAAAAATGGAACAAAGTTTGACTTTACTGCCAATAACACAGAAGAGGGAAACATGCCTCGCCGGCAGTTCATCAAGTTGGGGTCTGGATGCCCTCAGTAGTCACGACTTAAGAAGAAACGGCCAAAATACTGCTAAAAGAAATAAACTGGCAGTTGAAGATGTGGGGTAACACTGAAGAAGTACTCCAAAACATAACCCAGGTGCTGAACTGCTCCACGTGTACCCTGCAAACCACACATGCACAGTTGCAGAAAGAACACTTCCAGAGAATTGTGACCACCTCAAATCCTCTTGAGTGGAGGAAGCTGTGAAACATTTCTAGTACATATTGGGTGGTCCTAAAATCTGAATTGACAGAATGTACTGAATATATGTGTGAAGGTTATTGGGTTCAGTATCTTGTAAGTGAAATAAATACAGTATGCAAGTATCATGTTTTACCTGTAATAACTGTACAAGGATATTGGTTTTTAAAAATATAGGGTCAATGGTTTGAGCCACAGACAAATCTCACTTATGACGTGCAACTATGCGGGACGGCTGATAAAGGAGTGGTATGTATGCTGCAAACAGGTCATGTTAACCCATATTTAACCAAAGACGAGGTATTGTGTGATTGGACTCATGAACCAGCTAGAGATATGCTATGGCAAATAGGCCCACACACTTTGTGCATAGCAACAATTAGGAGTCATCCTCAATTACCTAAGGTGATTTTTTCTGGATGTGTATATGGTGTACACTTGTGGAGTTGGAACAACTTGACTTATCAATTAACCAATTACAGTTCATCTACTCGCCTAACTGAGGTACAGTAGCAATCGTACGTCCCCTGGCGAGTCTCCCTAGACCGTTTCAAATGCGCATTGAATGGGTCTACGGAGCTGAAACGAATGATTGAGTCACATAAGTCAAACGTGTCTGATCTAACAGTGTCCACCTATATTGCTCAAGGAAAGGTTTTACATGTGGCTAAGCTAATAGAACAAGCGTCGGCTCACCATTGGTGGGACATATTCACAGGAATGTCATCAACGGCGCGACAATATGCAGCCCCTCCTTTGCTCATTTTGTTAATTTGTTTTGGTGTATTAACTATATGTAATCTGTGCACTTGTTTTTATATTAGAATGATTAAGAATAGAATCAATCAAAAAAATTATAACACAGCCCTGTAATGAAAATAGTAATAATAGAACACCATTGGTTTGGGACAGAAAAAGCCACCATGACAATCGACACCACAGTCCCAGAGGATATCATGATATTGAATTATCATGTTAGTGGTAATGTAATTAATCATACTTTTCAGGGTTTTAATTCCCGTTAGGAATTTTTAAATTTTATGTGTGAATCTGTCCAAGAATGGGTTGGCAGGTGATATATTGAAGATTTTGATGGGAATAATTTTCAAAATTAGCTAGAAAACCAAAGGGTGGAATGAATAAAGAATTTAATAAAATGTTCTGATACATGCTCAATAATCCAGGTAGAAAAATCTAAAAAAGTTAAATCTGGTCCTCTGGACATTGTTGGATTTCATGTTTTATCTTTTATTATTTTTTATCAAGCTTGAAATGTCATGTTATACAATGTGTGCACGTGTCATGTTTTAAAGGGTTTCACTACACTTATAGCCCTAAAATCATTAAAATGTTAATCAATTACTTTGCATGAGTATCTACTTTATATATAATCTTACACTAGCTAGAGACAATCTTATAAATTCACATTTTGATATAATTAATTGCATACAGCGTTCTTTTGATTATACGTTCTCTGAATACTTGTAACCCTTTGTCAAATAAATCTTTTGAACTAAGGTGACCGTCTCAGCGGTCTTGAACACGATCTGGCACTAGCCACATCAGATGGTGACCCCGACGTGCAGCTGGAGGACACACGGATTGGGACGAGTTGGTGCTGTACACCCGCAGAGAGAACTGGGCCCATTATTTTCTACTTTCAGGTAAGCTAGTTACCTGTTTTGGCCTTTTGGGGTCCGAGTTACTAGCTATTCGGCCGTAAACCAAATTCAATCTTCCTCTGTGGGTGTTTAATACCATCTCCGGAAATAAAGATGGTTATTTAAGCTAATTTACGGTAATTAGTGGTACTTCTGACAAACTAAGTTACGCGTATTCAGACACTTTGGGTGTTAAACGCTGCGTGCGTGTGCGTGCGTGTCCTTTGCACGGCTTAGTTTAACATTTACGTGTATTTCGTAGATAGTTTCACGAGTTGGACTCATGTCGGAGGGTGGTCAGGGACCTGCCGAAAAAAACATTTCCCTTATCAGCGGCTGTGGCGAGCAAACCTTCCCTCTGATGAGGGGGACGGGAAGCGGGTCCGGGACTCGTAGCTATGTCAGAGTCTACGTTGTGGAGTATTGACTGCCCACTAAATTGACGCCATTAATAATTTAGAACAAAGGGAAATGTTAAGTCGGGGACTTCTAGGTTAGACTTGCCAAATTCAATGTGGTCAGGGACCACACTAGTTTAGGACTTTGAAGTAGCTTTTCATTGTGCCGTGTTTTGCATATTGTGTTTGGTGATGAAGAAAAATAAAATAGGAAAAGAGGGGGAAGTGAGTCTGCCTGTGTGTGTGCGTGCTGAAAGTGAGTCTGACTGGGGGTGTGTGTGGGTGTGCTATAAGTGTGTGTGTGCTGAAAGTGCGTCTGACTATGGGGGTGTGTGCTGTGCGTGACTCGGTGTGGGGGTGTCGTGGCCGAGACTGTGTGTGTGTGAAGGGTTAGTTTTTTTTTTCTCTTTTTTTCTTCTCTGTGAGACTGTTTGTGTGTGAAGGGTTAGTTTTTCTTTTCTTTTTCTCTGTGTGTCTCTGTGTGAAGGGTTATTTTTCTGTGGGTGTTAGGTGACACGGGGTGAGTGGAACATCCATATCCTGACCGCAAGGGGGCGCTGTTGTATAAGGCAAAGACAAGTCTGGACTCACTGGGTTTTCATACCACAGACTTGGGAATTGTTTTGTCACAACGGGGGCCAGAAGTGCATGAGAATAAAAAGATTTGAAAGCCAGATTGTGTGAATTTTGTCAGCAGATATGGAGCTCATAAATAAGAAATCTGTAACTCCTGTGGAGACTCTACAGGAACAATCGAAAAGGGTAAAAGCTGTAATTAATGTTATACACGCAGCAAATGCAGGAAAATGTAAGGAACTGGACAGTCTTCTGAGTCAGCTGGTCCAGGCTGAGGAGAAATCATCAGATACACTCACACAACTAGCTTGGGACAAGGTTAAAGATCAAAACAAACAAATTCAGGAGCTTAACGAAGAATTGCTGACCTACAAATCATTTATAACACGCCAGAAGCTACAGAAGAAATTAGAGAAACGCAGACAAATACAGGGTATTTATGAACAATTAGCATTATTGTGTCAGAGTGTACAAAAATTGGGTGAGACAGACAAGAGTGACCCACCGCCCTATGCAACGGACATGACTTTACCAACAGCGCCACCTGCTGGAAATTATCCGGTGTTGCAGGTACATAAAGGCAAACTGACATTTGAAGAGACTGATTCTGAGGAAGGGACTCAGGACAGTGAGTTAGGGGGAATTAGTAGCAGAATGACTGCACAGACGGCAGCGGTATCTTAATGAGTTAGCTGTACGTGAGGAAGAGGCGGAGTCAGTATCAGATGCGGATAGGTGTTACAGTGTTGTTTCCCAACTTCCATTACTGAGTACTCAGGGAGTGACAGGTGAGGTATCACGCTATAAGCCGTTTCATATACATGATTTGGAGTCGATAACAGAGAAGTTGCCACCGTTGGTGTAGGGAGGAGGCCGCTGGTTGGAAAAATTTAATGCCCTCACTATAGGGGTGACCCTGGCAGTGGGGGATCTGAATGCCATTTTTGCTCGCTGTGCAAATCACGACACCCTCCGGACATACCTGAACTCTCCTATAGCGACTGCCCGGGGTCGGTATAGAATCTTAGAACTACCTGATGATACTCCGTTGTGCGAGGTGTTTGTACAAATCGCGCCAATCATAAGAACGCTGTACCCATTGCCAGCTGGAGTAGCGGTCCCCGAATTCAGATGGGATAGGACTATAGACCCGTGGGAGTTTATGGAACAATGTAAAGACACTTGGGAGAGGGTCACAGGTGTACATGCGCAATCCATCCAACAGCGCCCGTATTTCAGAAAAGCAATTCTTGACTCCCTGCCTAGAGAAGTAGCAGACAAGTTGGAGAAGAATATCGATTTGCTCACAGCATCTCCTGAACGCTAGGAGAAACATGTAGTACATCGTTTAAAATATGAGAAAAAACAGAGAGACAAAGAGGCGGCTGAATTAGAGACTATGCGGACGCAGCTGCTTAAACTACAGTTGTCGGATGCCAGACATAAACAGACTGATGAAAAAAAAGAACAAGGATAAAAAACAATTGTCTGTGCAGTCAGTTATAGAGGGAAATGAGGAGGCAGTATCCTCTGGAACAGTTGCTCTGCAACAGGGGTCGGAAACGCCAGGCCGGTGGGCCAGAGGGGGACATCCGGTGAGGGGAGTCAGAAGGAGAAGAGGGGGCGTGAGGCCGAGGCCGATGTCATGGGGTTGGGGTGCTCCACATTGGGGACAGCAGGGGGATGCCTGTTTCATCTGTGGCCAACAGGGACACTGGGCGAGAGATTGTTACTACCTGGCCACACCAACCCATATGTCAAGAGGGGGGGCAGCAGCAGCCATTCCAACGACACATGGGCCCACCACCACCCTTCTTTCACCAGATGGCAGGTCCACCACCGGTCCAGCAACAACAACAACCACAAGCCGGGCATCTTCCTCTCGGGACAGAGGGGACAGAGTTCCAGCTACAATGAGACACCCCACAGAAAATTCTGAGTGTTAGAGGAGGGGCAGACCCAACACTTGATGTGACAGTTAGAACGGAAAGGTTGCTGTTTCTAATTGATACAGGAGCAACATTTTCAACAATCACTCACACCCCACAGGACTGTGAACTGTTACCGAGGTCGGTGGAGGTGGTTGGATTTTCTGGGGCTAAACAAAGACTGCCGGTGACGCGTCCACTTGTCACAAAAGTGGGCACACAGACTCTGTTGCATCCCTTTGTGGTAGCTGAAAATGCACCAGCAAACCTTTTAGGGAGAGATCTTCTCATCAGACTGGGAGCCTCAATTTTGTGCTCTTCCGATGGACTTTGGTGAGGCTGCCAGATGGCACCTCCCTGGAGTGTGGCCTGGTCACCACTACCCACTCACAGTGTGTGATCCAACCCATCCATGAGGAATATGTTGACATCTACTGGGGACTGCTTGAACCTGAGGTCATGGGTGGAGGGGGTATCTATTCTGCCTACCTGGCGTGGAAGCCGTGGCTCCTGACTTTGCATCCGTACTCCGCTCCTCCAGACCCCCCACATGTCACTCTCTTTTATGACCGAGGAGGAGATGAGGTGTTTCAAGACCACTTTGCAGAACAGCTGGCAGGGAAAATCTGGCCTATTGCTACTGGGAATATTTTTGTGGGTCGAGAGAGGGTGGCAACAATTGTTAACTTAACTCCAGAACAGGAAGGGTGGTACAGGATGAGCACCGAAGCAGCACCTCATATGTCACTAGCGTTGAATCCAAAGTTTCAGGCTACAGACTTAGGGCCTATGGTAAAGAGGGCCTCAGAGGCCTCAGATTGGGTACAAACACCTTTAACATACGTCTGGTATTCCCCCAGCAGTGAGTGTTATTCAATCGACTCTGTGGCACATGATGTAGCATTGATGCAACATAATGTGCTCCCTAGAGAGCACGGTCGTGAACTGACGGACCACCCGCTGGCAGGTCCCTTAATTGACAGTATGCCAGGGTCGTTGTGGTCAGAGGGGCCCACCGATGTGGGACTGATACACTACCCTCCCATAACGTTCCAGGTGCATCACACATACCCGATTTGGATCACACAGTATCCACACAAACCAGCTGCAGAGGCAGGCATCGCAGAAACAATCCAGGGTTTAAAAGAAAGTGGCGTCCTTGAGCCCTCCTATGCTGAGTGGAACACCCCAATTCTACCAGTACAAAAACCAGGTACAGATAAATTCCGTATGGCACACGATCTGAGGGCTATCAATAAATTATTGATCACTCAGACCGTGCCTGTTCCCAACCCATACGTGTCATTGACCCCAAAACATGAATGGTTCAGCTGTCTGGACCTTGCAAACGTGTTTTTCTGTCTTCCTTTAGCTGAAGAATGCAGGGACATTTTTTCATTCACCTTTCGTGGTGAGCAGTTGCGATACACCAGACTACCTCAGGGGTTTGCGCTGTCGCCAGGGATCTTCAATCAAGTGTTAAAACAAGTTTTGCGCGAGGTAATGCTCCCACCAGACACGGTGCTTGTACAGTATGTAGACGATCTGCTCATCGCTAGTCCCACTGTACAAGACTCAGTAGAAGCGACTCAAAAGGTTTTAGAACACCTACATGCAGCAGGTTTTAAGGTCAGTAAAAACAAACTACAGGTGACGAGGCATCAAGTGTCTTTTTTTGGGGAGAATGATCTCGCAGAAAGGGGCAGGACTCTCTTCTTCTCACCGCGACACAATTTTACATCATCCAAAACCGCAGACAGTTAAAGAAATGCTCTCATTCCTCGGACTGACGGGGTACAGCAGAAATTACATTCCAAATTATGCAGGCCAAACCCAGATTTTACGCGCTTTAGTTACAGAACAGGGCATGAGACACCCCACTGCCGGACTGGTTTGGAATGAGGAAGCTGAGAGGATTTTCATTGATGTGAAACAACAGATGAGTAGGGCTACACAGTTGGCTCTGCCGGACTATGGTCAACCCTTCCATTTGGATGTTTCTGAAACAGAAGGGGTGATTAACGGTGTCCTGTTTCAGAAACATGATGGGGGAAGGAAAGTTTTGATGTATGTCAGCTGTTTATTGGACAACACAGAGAGGAGACATCTCCCGTGCACGCAACACGCAGCAGGTGTAGCGAAGCTGGTTCAGAAGACGGCTCACTTGGTGATGGGACATACCCTGCATGTTTTGACATCTCATAGTGTGGTTGCCTTTGTGAATTCACATAACTTCACCATGTCACCATTAAGACAACAGAGAATAAACAAGGTCCTGGAAGCACCTAACTTGTTATTCACACATGAGAGGATCAACATGGCAGACAGGATAGGTGGGGATGAACCACATATCTGTGAAAGAAGAGTGGAAGTTGATGACAGAGTCAGGCCAGACTTAAAAGCTGCACCTCTTGGAGAGGGACAGGTGATGTTTTGTGATGGGAGTTGTTTCAGGGCACAGGATGGACAGCTCAGTGCAGGTTTTGCGGTGGTGCTTCAGACAGACCAGGTCTATCACACATGATTCGGATTCATCAAACACAGCAAAAGGAAACTGTCAGGCTGATTTGGAGGCGAAGAAGGCCTCAGGATTTATCAGCTGGAGTCAGATGGTTATGATAACACTAGAGGAAGAAGAGGTGATCAGATGGGATGAAGAAACCATCGCCGGCTGCCAACAAGGTGCGGCTCCAGAAGAAAAGGCAGTGTGGAGTGAACGAGGAGCTGAAAAAAGACCGGATGGATTGTGGCTAAACCCTGAGGATGGAAGATGGGTGCTCCCACTGAGTCTGAAGAGGAGAATTTTCGAGGAGGCTCACGGGTTGGCTCATGTAGTGGTACATCAGATGAAGAGGAATGTCCTCAACTGGTGGCACCCATATATGAACTCTTTGATCAGAGCGTTTGTCAAAGTATGCACGTTATGCAATTTGTATAACTCCAAGCCAGCTTTTAAACCGCGTGAACAAGGAACGTTTCCTACGGACATGACACCGGGTCGTGAGGTAATAATTGACTACACTGATATGATTCAACCAGTACGAGGTTTCAGATACCTACTGGTTTGCGTCGACGCATTCACCGGATGGCCAGAAGCCTGGCCCGCTAAAAAGGAGGATAGTCAAACTGTAATCAAGTGTTTAATAAATCATTACATCCCCAGACATGGGTTCCCTACTATAATTAGGTCCGATAATGGGAATCATTTCAAAAATACAGATCTGCAGAAAGTTGAAAAGGCCTTGGGTTTGAAGCATGCTTTTGGAACAGTTTACCACCCCCAATCGCAAGGGAAGGTGGAACGATTGAATGGAAACCTGAAACAAAAATTATCAAAAATCTGTGCACAGACAAATTCCAATTGGCTGGATGCGTTACCGATTGCCCTTATGGCAGTGAGGGCGTCTGTTAACAGGGGTACAGGTTTCATCCCTTATGAACTGACCACAGGAAGGTCGTTCCCAGGGCCCCAGCAAAATATTGAGTGGCCCACAGAACAGGTATCTAAAATGACACAAAATGTACTTTGATACACTAAGAGGCATGTTGTCTAGTTTCCATCTACAGATTCCTGAATCCAGTACTCCGCACGGAGTGAGCCCCACGTGTCCACTCTCAGATTGGGTACTGCTGAGAGTCACTAAACGAAAGTGGGCGGAACCACGGTGGACGGGCCCATATGAAGTGACGGAACGCACATCATATGCAGTACGCTTGAGAGGTAAAGGAAACACGTGGTTTCATCTCAGCCAGTGTGCACCTGCTATCGAACCGCAACGATCGCTGCAGCAGGTCCGGCCAGATCTGCAACATCAGTAGAGGCGGAGTCGAACACCTGACGTCTGGTGTGAGTGTCCTGCACGAGGTGGAAGTTGAGCTGGGTAATCATCTCTTGTCAAGAGGTGTGGAGAGGGCATGTAAAGAGTGGAAGACGCGTCGTTTTTTTAACCCATTGAGGTTCTTGTGAAATAAAAGGCAGCAGAAACGTTGGGAATGAAGTCCCCCTGTTTGGCCTGATAAGCAGCAAGAGGAGTCGAGCAGCTGTGTTCTTGGAGGCCTCAGGAGCAGTGGCCGGAGTTACGGAGGGAGCTACCATGGACGAGGAGATCTACTGTGGTTTCAACAAGGAGCTGCATCGAGACATCCATTTAAATTATATGAAAAGCACGACTGTGATTTTCAAAGGGTGGTGGATGATTGTGTCGGGTGTACGTGTTTCTTTTCCACAGGTAGATTATAACTGTTAATACATCCACTTATACATCCACTTACAATTTTCAAGTATTTTATCACTTCAATATAGTTGAGATAGAGTTACTTTTATAGGGTTAGACTTTTTAACGTTTTACTGTGCATGCATGTTGGAGTATTTTTGCTTCACAGGTTTACAGTGATCGATTCCTGGGTCCAGTTGAACTAAAAAAAAAATATATATATATATTTCTTGTATACAATCATAGTGTGTACTGTGTGTGACAAGTGGCTAGACTTTCTCCACTTGTTCTGTGATATTATTATTCTTTCAGGTTATGTTGGGTTGACGTTTTGCTGCATGTACTGTTGAATTTCAGGTTTACAAATCATAATCAATTTTCATTTTCAGTGCGGTGGGGTACCAATCATGGTTCTCATATCAAATAAGCTGTTGACTGCGGGGGGAGTAATAGGGGTGATAATGGTTTCTCTTGTTTTGGTGTTGGAGTTTTTCTGTTATTCCAGGTCTCAGTCGATGTCGTCCCATACCTGTGAAGACAAAGAGAGAGATCCCTAGGATGGGGGCATGGTCCCCGGTTCGAGATATTGATCAGTTACCGTTGAATTTGTCCCATGCTTTTCAGATGAATAGTTGGTATCGTTATGCTCAGTTTTTAGCCAGGGGGCGTCATGATTCTGAATGTTATGTCTGCACCAAACTTCTGGTCACAGCTTCACACTTGCCCCTACGTGTTAAACCCCTGGATCGGGGGTGATCGTTTTGTCTTCTGCAATACAGTTCCAGTGGATATAGTAGGGAGCCACACTGGTGTAAGGCCAAGCGGTACGATCTGACGCAGGCAGCACAGGTAGTGGTGTTAAGTCAGTATGTGGAGTGGACCTCGAGTGAGCAGTTTCCCATTTGCGTGCACCGACAGCACCGGCAGGACGCTTTTCAGGTGTCAGTGGACATGCTGCCCCCTGAGAAGTGTCAGGCGGTGTATCACCCTGGTAATCATCACATTGGGGTACCTGGGAAGAATGGAACATTTCCCGTTGAGGATCTGGCTTGGTTGTGTGGGCATGCTGTGCTTTTAACTCTTCCCACTAACTGGACAGGTCTCTGCGCACCTGTGGCGGTCACAGACGAATCGTTTCTGGTGTCTTTAAGTAATGTCTCCCATTATGTCAGGCAATGGAAGGCTGTGGGCATCAGGCCACACGACTCGATTTGGGGTTCAGACGTGCCAGAAAAAATGTAAACACTGGACGACGGGGGAGAAGGTCATGCTTTCACTTTTTCCGTGGGCTAGGGTTGGTAAACTCCTTTTACGGGTGGAAACATTAGATTACCGTTTTGGAATTTTCATTAATTCAACAATTAAGACGCTGGAGGGCATTTTGGCTGAGTTGTCCACCTTGAGGGTGATGGTTTTACAGAATAGAATGGTTTTGGATCTGTTAACTGCATCTAGGGGTGGAGTGTGTGAGATTATTGGTAAGGATGCATGTTGTACTTACATCCCTGATGAGAGTAGTGCCGACCCTTAGGCCAGGGTGACAGAGGCCCTGTCGCAGCTGAGAGGGCTCCGGGATGCTAAGGCAGAGGATTCTCCTGCAGGGTCATTGGAGTTTTTGTCATGGTTCACGAGTGGTTCTTGGAGTCAGGTGCTGTTCAAACTTTTGGCCCCTCCTCTGGCTATTATTGTTCTTTTTTGTGTCTTGTTGGGGTGCGTTGCACCGTGTGCTAAGGTGGCAGTCTCGCGGATGATTAACTCTGATGGAGTGGTGGGGACAGGTACGGTGTGTCCTGTGATTCAGGCCAGTGATGACTCCTCGCCATCAGGACAGGATCACCTGCAGTTGGCTGAGACGAAATATCTGTAGCCTTCGATGTTTAGTTGGTCTATCATTTATGATAGACCAAGAGGGGGAATGTTGGATTTCATGTTTTATCTTTTATTATTTTTTATCAAGCTTGAAATGTCATGTTATACAATGTGTGCACGTGTCGTTTTTTAAAGGGTTTCACTACACTTATAGCCCTAAAATCATTTAAATGTTAATTACTTTGCATGAGTATCTACTTTATATATAATCTTACACTAGCTAAAGACAATCTTATAAGTTCACATTTTGAGATAATTACAAGCTAATCACAACAAGCCAGGGAGCAGGTAAGATACTGACTACACAGGAGAGAGGAGTCTTCTTTCTGTTAACTGAGTAAACATTTGTATGATAGAGTACAGGTAGAATACCTAAAACCCTCAGGTCCTTATGTTAATAACAATTAACATTTAATCGTTTTAATCATTGTTTGACACAGGTTTCAGTTTAGATGAGATGACACAGGTTTAATCTTCACAGTAAATTACAAGAGAATATTACCAAATGTTAAGACTAAGCAAGATGGGGGCAGGGTGGCTTCAACTGAACTGAAACACAATAATAATATGATTTATCAATTAAGAACACATAAACATGAGTTTGTTAATAATTAATAGTTATTAATTATTCCTAGAAAGAAACAATTTTAACACAAATCATTTGGTATCAATAAGGTACAAGCAAGTTAACTTGAAACAAACAGAACCAAACAAAGAACCGATTTCAGTGAGCCATAAAACTTCTTATCTGTGGAATATGGACATTAATGTCCTTGACAGAGCAGAAGAGCACCGTATCCATAACAACCTAGGGTCTAAACCAATCAGAAAACTAGCCTTCTCAAACTTTGATAAAAAACCAGAAACAACAGGTGGGGCGGGAGCATTGCTTGGGAGAACTCATCTGATCAGGTTGGTTCGGTAAATGCTCCTGTATGCATACAGCGTTCTTTTGATTATACGTTCTCTGAATACTTGTAACCCTTTGTCAAATAAATCTTTTGAACTAAGGTGACCGTCTCAGCTGTCTTGAACACAATCTGGCACTAGCCACATCAACATTCAAAAAAACAAAACAAAGCAAAACAACAAAAAAAATGTAGAAACGCTTCGTCTCTCATCCAAGAGATTTCCTCAGTCGGAGGTGCTGTATTCAGCTCAGTCTCTTAAATAGCACATTCTCAGAGTGGATCAACCAGTTTTGCTGCTGACAACCAAAACCAGCTGATCACATGCTCAAGAAGGACCATCAGCCTAACAATGGATCATTAGCACACTGATGGCTGTTTACTATTCACAGAGGGCTGAGTGATACTAGCAATCACAGCATTGTAAGAGGGGGACAATTGAAAAAAACAGCAAGGAAGAGGGCAGAATACAGGAACCACTTGCGATTCAACCTCAGATGTCGACAAAGTGGCATCATTCCCAAGAGCCTGGAACTAAAATCTTCGGTCAGCGGGCACCGGGCAAGCAAGATCCTTCAGAAGGCACAAACCTAGCTGCTGAATGAACGGGTGAGACAGACCAATTTTACTATTGAGACCTTGAAGGCCAAAGAAGAGCACATTAAACAAAAACTAACAACATGCCTAGATCAGTCCACACTTCAGCAAGTGATGGACTGTACAGATCAGACATGCTTAGCACAACATGTCAAGTCCAAGACTCGACAACAAAACAAGTTTAACGTACTAATAGCTCATTAACACTATCACTATTCAAATAACAACACATTCAGTGTAGGACAACACTCCAGTAGTCAATTACATGCCAGGGAGACAGAAAAGTGGGTGAAGAATTTATCTGACAGACAGCTCACCCAGCCAGAGACAGAGATTCTTGCCAGGGGACTGAATTTTGCGGTTGCACCAAGTAGAATTCCTCTGGTGGAGATGATCACAGCTACTGAGTCAGCCATCCGCAACAACAAAATTAAAGAGGCTGAAGCAGAACAGCTCAGAATCAAAGTTTCA
>NC_056512.1:2142758-2143758 GCF_014905685.2 Nematolebias whitei
ACAAAATTAAAGAGGCTGAAGCAGAACAGCTCAGAATCAAAGTTTCAGCCTGCCTCAGCAATGCCAAACCACCTCCTTCCAACATCAGTAGAGAGGAGAGGGATACACTCACCACTCTTAGCAAGGACAAAAACATCATCATTCTCCCAGCAGACAAAAGGAAGGTGCACAGTGATTTTGAACCAGAAAGACTATCATGAGAAAGTTATGACACTCCTTAGTGACTTAAACACTTATGAACCTCTGAAAAGAGATCCAGGAAGTGATTACAGGAAAAGTTAATAGATTGCCTGAAAATTTTGGAGCAGGACAAGGCTATTGACCGATTTCTGTACCACAGACTGTACCCAGGGGAGGCCACACCTAGTCTGTATGGTTTACCTAAAATCCACAAACAAGGCGTACCTTTAAGACCAATTGTTAGCATGATTAACTCTGTCACTTACAATGTTTCCAAATATCTGGCGTCTGTACTCATCCCTTTAGTTGGCAGCTCAGAACACCACATACAGAACACCATGGACTTTGTGGATAAGGTGAGGGATGTCATCATGGAGACTGATGAAACAATGGTCTCTTTTGATGTCACATCACTCTTTAGGTGCATTCCTGATGATAATGCAGTAGAGGTGGTCAGTTTAAGATTAAAAATCAGACACCACTCTGAGCAGCAGGACCACACTTTCCACAGAACAACTGTGTCAACTCTTGAAACTGTGCCTGCAGTCAACCTACTTCACATATGGGGAGCAATATTATAGGCAGAAACATGGGTGTGCTATGGGGTCTCCAGTTTCTCCTATTGTTGCCAACCTGTACATGGAGGAGGTAGAAAAGAGAGCCTTGACGTCCTTTTCAGGGACACCACCAAGTCATTGGTTCAGGTATGTTGACGACACCTGGGTTAAAATTAAATCTCAGGAAGTCCAACATTTTACTGACCACATCAACTCTGTGGATAAATACATCAAGTTCACACGAGAAGATGTAAAAAATGGCA
>NC_056512.1:2143858-2156923 GCF_014905685.2 Nematolebias whitei
AGGAGAGGTAGAAATGGTGAAGGTGTTGAGGGATGGAAACTTACTGATAATCTGCAAAACTGAAGAACAAAAAAACAAAGCATTACAAGTTGATAATATCTGCAAAAAGGTGGTGATAGAGAAACACAATGTTGGAGAAAATAAAGTACTGAAGGGAGTGATTACAGGAATACCAGTGGAGGAGGATTTGGATAAATTAAAACGAAGCATTGTCGGAGTAAAGGTGAACAGTTTAAAGAGATTAATGAGAACAGTTGATGGAGAAAGAGTTGGAAGTATGTCTATTTTAATAGAGTTCTCCGAAACAATAATGCCAAATAAAATAAAAATAGGATTTATGAGTTTCCCGGTCAGGCCTTTTATCCCCCACCACTCAGATGCTACAAATGTCAGAGGTATGGACACATGGCAGCGGTGTGTAAAGGCAAGCAGAGGTGTCCTAAATGTGGAGAGGAGCACAGGATAGAAGAATGCAGAGAGGACAAACAAGAAAAGTGCTGTAACTGTGGGGGTCAACATAGAGCTAACTCTGGAAAATGTGAGGTGAGAAAGAGAGCGGTAGAAATACAACAAATCAAAATGACTAAAAATATTAGCTACGCTGAAGCAGTCAGGAGTGTTCAGGGACAAAAGAAAAGAGAAGCAGACCAGTCAGAGAATCAAGTTCCACAACAAACCAAACTGCAAACAGAGGAAAACATCACACTGTCAGTAGAAAAAGTCATTTTATTTATAGCATATGTCATCAACTGCACAGATCAGGCTAAGCACAGAACAGAGAAGATTCAAATAATAGCAAGGGGGGCAGAAAAGTTTCTGGGAGTCAAAGAGGCGTCTTGGGAAAACCTAAACAAAGGGCTGGAAATAGATGGGAGACCGGTAACACTGGGCGATAAACCCAGATGTTAATACTACAATGGAATGCCAGAAGTCTTATTGCAAATGGACAAGAATTTAAGGGATATATTGAAAAATTAGAAGAAAAACCAGAAATAATATGTATACAGGAAACATGGTTAAAAGCAACATTAGAATTTGTAATTAAAGGGTATGAGAGCATCAGAAGGGATCGGCAAGAGGGAAATGGAGGAGGGTGTGCAATATTTATAAAACAAGGAACACAATATCAAATATTAAGAAAAGGAGTAGATTTAGAATATATAGTGGTGGAAATATGGGACAAAGATGGAAAATATAAAATAATAAATTTCTATAATCCTTGTAAAAATATAACAATTGAATCAATGGAAGAAATAATGGGATATTTAGAAGGAAAGGTAATCTGGTGTGGGGATTTCAATGCTCATAGTACACTCTGGGGTAAAAGTAATGATAAAAATGGTCAAGAAATTGAAGAATTGATGGAATTAAAAAAACTAGTGTGTCTTAATGATGGAAGAGGAACCAGAATCAACGTTAGAACAGGAGAAGAATCAGCAATTGATTTAACAATAGTATCAAACTCACTGGCTGTCAGTTGTGAATGGGATATTGATAAGAATACAACAAATGGAAGCGATCATTACCCAATTAAGATTAAAATACAAATAAAACCAGAAAGCAGCAAAGTAGAGGGGAATAAAAAATGGAATTTCAGCAAAGCAGAATGGAATAAATTTAATTATATCAGTGAACAAGAATTACAAAAAACTGACATGACAGCAGATGTAAATAATATAAATTCAAATATTTGTAGGGTTATTCTAGAGGCAATAGAACATTCAGTGAAGAAAGGAGGAGGAAGGAAAGAAAGGAAAATAGTACCGTGGTGGACAAACGAATGTAATAATGCAATCAAGTCAAGAAATAAAGCCTTTAAAATACTTAAAAAGAATCCTATTTATCAACATTTAATAGATTATAAAAGAGAACAAGCGATGGTAAGGAGGATAATAAAGGAGGCAAAAAGAAAATACTGGAGAAAATTCTGTGACACTATTGGGAAAGAGACTAAACTTGATAAAATCTGTAAAGTGATTAAAAGAATGAATGGCATCAGGAAAGAATATGTATACCCAGTGTTGAACACAGATAAAGGAGCGATGATTAAAGATAAAGATAAAGCTGAAATGTTAGCTGAAACCTTTAGAAAGACTCATAGTTCAAATAACATCAGTGAGGAGGAAAAGAAAGGGAGGGAAGCCACAAAACTAAAGTATAAATATTTACAACAGAGTAGTGAAGTAAATGATAGTTTATTGAACGCACCATTTAAAAAAGATGAACTAAACAGAGCTCTGAGAAAAACCAAGACAACAGCACCAGGAAAAGATCAGATCTGGTATTTAATGATAGATCATCTCAGTGAACCATCCAAAGAAATCATTTTAGAGCTGTACAACAAAGTGTGGGAGGAGGGGGAACTGCCACAGAGCTGGAAGGAGTCAGTCATCATACCCAGAGCAAAACCAGGAAAAGACAACACTGAACCGGAACATTACAGACCAATCGCACTAACATCAAACATATGTAAGATAATGGAAACAATGATTCATGAGAGATTAACATACTATTTAAATAGTAATGGATATATATCTAAATATCAAAGTGGGTTTCAAAAAGGGCGTAATACATATGATTCAGCGTTACGGTTAGAACATGAAATCAGAAAAGTGCAGATAAATAAAGATAGTGTGGTGGCAGTGTTCTTTGATGTTTAAAAAGCATATGATATGTTGTGGGTTGAAGGGTTGTTAATTAAAATAAAGAAATTAGGTATTACAGGGAAAATGTTTAAATGGATCAAAAACTTTTTATCAAAAAGAACAATACAAGTTAGAATAGGAGAAGGATATTCTGAGAAATATGGGGTAGAAAATGGAACACCACAAGGCAGCATCATAAGTCCTTTATTGTTTTCTTTAATGATAAATGATGTTTTTGCAGAAATAGAGGAGGGAATGGGCTGTTCACTCTTTGCAGACGACGGGGCAATTTGGAAAAAAGGAAGAAATATAGAAGTCACAGTAGAAAAAATACAGAAGGCTATTAAAGAAATAGAAAGATGGGCAATAAAGTGGGGGTTTAAATTTTCAGTGACAAAAACAAAGACAATGATATTTACACGGAAAAGAATTACAGAAGTCAAAAAACTAAAACTATACAATCAAGAAATAGAACAAGTTAAGAGTATAAAGTTTTTGGGAATGTGGTTTGATGAAAAAGTAATATGGAATATTCACATTCAGAAAATTATTGATAAATGTAAAAGGGTCTTAAATATTATGAGATGTTTGGCGGGAAATGAATGGGGAGCAGACAGAAGAGCATTAAAGAGAATATACACCGGGCTGATCAGGTCAACTATAGATTATGGAAGTGTAATCTATAGATCAGCAGCAAGAACACATCTGGAGAAACTTGACAATATACAACATCAAGCACTAAGAATCTGTACAGGAGCATTCAGGACCACCGCAGCACTTAAAGTAGAGATGGGAGAGATGCCTTTAGAATTGAGAAGAACACAGCTAGCAATACATTACTGGATCAACTTACAAGGAAATAACCCGGATCATCCAACTTTAGACATTTTAAAACCATGCTGGGAAAAAGCAAAGAGAGAAACAGGAAGCTTTGGTTGGATAATCGATCAGAAGATACAAGAAGTTCAAATAAGAAACCTAACAACAAGTCCAATAATACCGTTACCAACAATACCACCATGGATACTACCTACTGCAAAAGTAGATTTTACACTTATGGAAAAGAAAAAAGATAAAAAAATCACTTTTAACTCATATACAGTACAGAAATATATAAATAATTATTATGGTTACGTTCAGATTTACACAGACGCATCAAAAGACACTACAGGGAAAATAGGAATAGCAATTATCATACCAGAGTTCCATAAGAAACAAGTTAAACGGATTACAAATGGATTGTCAGTATACACCAGGGAAATGTTAGCAGTATTATTAGCAGTACAATGGATAGAAGATGTCAGACCATTAAAAACAATAGTATGTTCAGATTCAAGTTCATCACTTATGTAGTGAACTAAGCCTCAGGTCAAAACCTGACCCTGAGGACCTTCATGGGACAGGAACTGTTATTTCATTGATTTGAGTCCAGAAATACAAATTAAGCTCATCCAGAGACTTTCTAATTGTATCCTGCACTAATCAATTGAAAGAACACTCTCTTTTATATTGTCATTACTATTTTTACAAATGTCTTGATAATCAAAAGGTGTTTAGTTCAAATCATTTTAAATGTTGAAGTGAACTACTCATTTTAAATCAACTGTGAAACAGTATTAATGATTTTTTAATCCTCATTCAAAGTAGAAATCAAGTTAATGTCTGTTACAGAGTAATTATGCATTTTTTGATCTTCTGTCTGAAATGAGAAGGAGGGATGTCGGTCAAAAGTCGGAGACAGTCGCAAACAAGTTTATTGGAACGAACTGTCATGTTTTTAAACCTATCAGACAGAAATAAGAAACTGCTGGCACCTACGGTCTGTCATTTCGCCAAAACATTTCTCTGTCTGCTCCAAAACATTTCTCTGTCTGTTCCAAAAACATCTCACTGTTTTTCTGACTTGTAGTAACCTCTTACGTCACTAAAACCACACCCCTGTTGGTTCTTTCAACCAATCAGGACTTCTCAAATGAACCAGAAACAGAACTCTTTAAATGTCGACACTTCCTAGTTCCAGTTCACAGTTCTGAGGGCAGAACCGAACAGAAAAAGTTCTGAGACATGAACCAGAGTTCTGGGAGATGATCCAGAGTTCGGAGTTCTACACTTGAACCAAAGTTCTGGTACTGATGAAGTTCGGCTGGAGTTCCTGTAGGAGCCACGATGCCTCGCTGTGACTCCACCCGGTGAAAACTTCATAACTTCTGAGGAGGTTTGTTCTGTGGAACTAGTTCTCACGACTTCTGCCGAGTCGCAGCCACCTTGAGGAGACGCTGAAAGGTAGCGTAACAAGGACCTCTTGACCGCCGCGGATTCATCCTCCGCCAAAGGTAAAGAGTCGTTGAGCTTCACTACCAGTGTACCGCAGGCGAACTGCACTTCAAAGGAGCGTGTTGTTCTGGTCTACACAAAACATACATTCTCATCCATCTTTTTCCTCTCCATTTAAACTCCTTCATTTCCCATCTTTAAAACTCTTCTATCTTGCCAGTAATTAATCCAGATATTTTCAGAAATGTCTGTTGTATTTCAGTTGCAAGTGAGAAATCATGGCCGTATGATTTCTCATTGTAAAGCTCATTAATTAAGCTGTGTTATTGCGTTCAATCAGAATAATCAAGTGTACAATGTTTGATGTTAAACTTTGATTCTGTTAATAAATGACCACATTCATTTTGATGGGTCAAAGAAAATTAACGTCTCATGTCACTGGTTTTTTAGACCATCTCGCACACAGTATCTCTGTCACATATCTGTCAAGTAGCTCGAAAAAGAGAGAACCCGTCATTAAATATTGATTGTAGTGGAACTAACTGAAGCGAACTAACCCTACATCACTACTCTTACAAGTTTACAGCACAGCCACTCAGACAGCAGAGCAGACACTTTATTAGAAATCCAGCAAGCATTATTCAGAATAATGATGATGGTTTGGAAGTCGTATTTCTGTGGGTACCAGCACACACTGGGGTTGAAGGAAATGAAGCAGCAGACAGGGAAGCAAAAAGAGCAACAACACAACAAGTTAACTTTATAATAACTACAAGCAAATCAGAAGCAAGAAGCATGGTTAAAGAAAAACTGAAGGAAAAGTGGCAGAAAGAATGGAATGAAGAAACCAAAGGAAGATGGTATTATAAGATCCAAAGAAGAGTGGGAGAGATGAGAACAGGAAGGAGAAACAGAAGAGAAGAGAGATTAATAACAAGACTGAGATTTGGACACACTGGACTGAACAACACATTATTCACACTACATAAACACGAAACAGGAAATTGTCAGTATTGTGGAGAGACAGAAACAATAGAGCATGTGATTTTAAGTTGTCAGAGATATGAGAGAGAAAGAAGACACATGATGGAGGAACTTAGAAAGATTAAAGAAACATTAAATATCACAAACATACTACAGAAAGAGTCAGCAAGTAAAAGTGTAAAAATGTTGATAAGGTTCTTCATTAAAACAAAGCTGATCAATAGGATATGATTAGGACAGACAACACATACACAAGTAAATAGAATTTATTTATTTTATTTATTTATTTTAAAAAGCATTCTGACCCACACTCCATACCAGTAGGTGGCGGTAATGCACACCATAAGTTGTTTGCCAACCGCCAATAAAACTGAAGAAGAAGAAGAAGAAGAAGAAGAAGAAGAGAACAACATGAACAGAAACCAGAAGGGCAGAAAACGTGACACAAGCAGAGCATTACGGCTGGCCTTAATGCTCTGCTTGATATATAAATTACATTTTATTAGAATTTGCTTTGGGTTTGTTTCAGATGTAATGGACATGGGGATGAAAAACAAAGAAGAAAACAAAGCAGAAAAGTGAGAGAAGAGTTAAAAGGTAAAGAAGGAGATAGGAATAGAGAGAGAGATAAAGAGAGTGCGTGTTTTACGCACAAGAGCGTCTCCAGACAGCTCTGCAGAGCACACACACAACTGCTGATGTGTCAGAACTCCGGCATACATTACCGCAGTGCATAACATTTCAGACATACTAAATAAAAAAGCTTACAGTAAAAAAAAACAAAAAAAAAAACAAGTGAAACATTTGTTGTGTATTATTCATATCACATCACGTTTCTAAAAAACAGCACTAATTTGTCAAAATAACAGCGATCAAAATGTTGACAAGACAATCCAGTTTATTATGTAAAATAAATGGATGGATGGATTGTCCTTAGCTGGACAACAGAGAATTGAAGCACCTGAAGGCAGCAGGACTCCTTTACAAGACAGACCTTTATTTAATCAATTTAATCAAATGTTTACAGGTGTTTAACACGTTAAAAGACACCAAAATGCAGGAAATGGCATCTCTGTAATTCCAAATTTTCTGGGGCAGGATCCACCCCCCGTCAACAGGTTCTGAAATCTAAGAGCAACAACCACCCCATGTTCAGAGTCACTAAAATCTTCTTTTGTCTCATTCTCATGCTCAGTTTGGAAATTTGGACAGTTTGGACATTTTGGACAGTTTGGACCTCAGCCGGTCATCTTCTCTATGTCTACATGGCTGAGAGCGATGAGCTGCTGCACTGTGATTGGCTGATTAGATTTTTGTGTTAACAGGCATTGAACAGGTGGACCTGATAAAGTGGCCGGTGAGTGTGTCTCTGACATTTGTGAAGTTGTATTAAGTAATTAAATAATTGGTACCAACATACCTGTTTTGGTCAGGGGCAGGGGATCCATGCTCTGGAATGGACAGCGGAGTCCTGGCTCTCATCAAGTTGTGACTTGGATCATGAGAAAAGCTGCACGGCTCACACAGAGTGCAGGAAGTGCACACACTGATGAGACAAATGAGAAGATGAGAAGAGAAATGGTTATTGACATTTTGTGCATACCTCAGCCCTCTTGCTCTAATGTGTGAGAACAGCTGCATGTTTTTGTGAGTAGAGGCCAGGACAAGCATTCAGCAGCAGGTTCAGGACTGAGTGAGGTGTGCAGGAGGAAGGGACATTTCCTCTGCGACACCCCCACCCCCTCCTAAGCAGATAAATAGCTAAGGCAGATAGTGAAGCTCAAGTCCGTGCAGTCCAGATCCGACATTGAAAAACTAGTCCATGCATTTATTACAACCCGGCTGGACTACTGTAACTCACTTTATGCTGGGGTCAGTCAGGTCTCTCTCTCACGTCTCCAGCTCGTACAAAATGCTGCAGCTCAGCTACTAACAGGAACTTGCAGGTTTGAGCACATTACTCCAGTTCTGTCCTCTCTTCACTGGCTTCCTGTGCGTGTCAGAGTTGATTTTAAGATTCTTCTGTTGATATTTAAGTGTGTTAATGGCCTTGCACCATCATACCTCTCTGACCTCCTTCATCCTTATGCTCCTTCTCAGACCTTGAGATCATCAGACCAGATGCTTTTGGCCGTACCAAAAACCAGCTGAAGCTCAGAGGAGATTGGGCATTTTCAGTCGTGGGCCCTAAACTCTGGAACAATCTGCCCATCAACATTCGACAGGCCACCTCAGTCTCTGCTTTTAAATCTCTCCTCAAAACACATCTGTACTCACTGACATTTAACACAGGGTGATCTCATTTGGTATTTCATTGTTGATGATTGTGTTAATCCATTTTGCTTTTACTCCCTGACATTTAACACAGAGTGATTTGATTTAGTATTTCATTGTTTCTCATTAGGGCAGCACGGTGGCGCAACTGGTAGAGCTGCTGCCTCTCAGCGAGCAGGTCCTTGATTCAAACCCCGGTCCAGGGGCCTTTCTGGGTGGAGTTTGCATGTTCTCTCTGCATGCGTGGGTTTTCTCCGGGTACTCCGGTTTCCTCCCACAGACCAAAAACATGCATGTTAGACTGATTGGTAACTCTAAATTGTCCCTAGGTGTGAGTGAGAGAGTGAATGATTGTTTGTCTCGTTTGTCTCTATGTGTCCCTGTGATGGACTGGAGACATGTCCGGGGTGTACCCCGCCCCTCGCACAGTGATTGCTGGACATGGGCACCGGCTGTAGGGATGGCACCATCTAGTGGGCCTTCCCCCTGTCTGTTCTCCCTTGTGTCTGTATTGATTGTCTAATTATCGTCACCTGTGTCATGTCCTGGTTGTGTGTATTTAAAGTCTGTCTGTCAGTTCTGTCGTTGTCGGTTCGTCGTTGGGTATTGCCTGTCCTGTCCTGCCTCTGTGATCCTGTTCTTGAGTCCATGTTGTAAGTTTTGCTGCCATGTCAGCCTTTTGATTTATTATTCTTATTATTATTAAAATTATTTTATTTTATACATCTGCCTCTTGAGTCCTGCCTGCGCAACTGGGTTCTCCTGTCCTGATTTGCCTTGAAAACCCTGACACCGGCGACCCCCGTGACCCAAAATGGAATAAGCGGGTAAAGATAATGGATGGATATTTCTCATTATATTTCATGTTTTTATGCTTTTATTCATGTTGCTGTAATATGTTGTTATTAATATTTGATGCTGTGATCTTTTTTGGTAAGTACTTTGATAACAGTTACTGTTTTAAATGTGCTATATGAAGAAATGTGACTTGACTTGACTCCTCCCTCTACCCTCAGGTATTTGGTTTTTAATGTCCAACAAGTTGAACAAATAGATCTACAAACAGTTTGTATCCTTGGCTCAGAAGAACTCTGAACTGTATTCCATACAGTTCCTCTGTAATTGATTCACGTTTGGAGTCAAGCCAATTCAAGATGTCTCCCCCAGCTAAACAACCTTAGCCAACACAAAAATGTCCCAGTCAGTCAGAGACACTGAGTGGACATGTGAGTTGGCAGTAGCTGTGAGTCCTTCACAAGAGACACCTTGAGTGTAGACTAACCAAAAGATGTGATGTGTGATGATAAAAAAAGGATCATAAATGTGTTCTTACTGCAACATAACATCAAACAAAACAACAAAAACAAAAAGTGCTGAACCAAACATCTTTTGTGGTGAGAAGTACATTTTGTTTCCATCTCATTACACTCTAAAAGTGTATTTGGGCTGTAGTTCATCTTAGGGACTTATTTACATTAATCTCACTTAATTCTTTTGGTTTAGTGAAAACAACTTGCTTTTATGGGTTCAATGAACTTAAAAGTCACACATTTAATCTGAAATGAACTTTTAACTTTGAGTCCAAGTGAAACATCCATCCATCCATTATCTTTTACCCGTTTCTTCCATTTTTGGGTCACTGGTGCCCATGTTTGGCAATCATTGTGCAAGGGACAGGGTACACCCTGGACAGGTCTCCAGTCCATCACAGGGACACAAAGAGACAAACAACCATTCACACACTCTCTCTCTCACCTAGGGACAATTTAGAGTTACCAATCAGCCTAACATCATGTTTTTGGTCTGTGGGAGGAAACCAGAGTACCCGGAGAAAACCCAGGCTTGCATGGAGTGAACATGCAAACTCCACCCAGAAAGGCCCCTGACCAGGATTTGAACCAGGAACCTGTGCGCTGAGAGGCAGCAGCTCTACCAGTTGCGCCACCATGCTGCGACTCCAAGTGAAACAATTAAGTTTAATGCAGGTTTGTTATTCTACATCTGACATCATGAAAAACTTCACCAGAGACAAATCCCACTGTACCTGTTTGGAGTCCATGATGTCAAAAGCAAAAAACAAAGAAAAAACAAAGACAAAGAACTATACATAATAAATTTAATAATAGTATGAAAAAAATTGTGTGCAAAATAATTATACAAAGAGAAATGTTGTTGATCAACCATGGATGACGAAAGGGTTGAGAAATGCTTGTAAAAAAAATAATTATTTGTATACATGTTTCTTGAAATTGAGAACACAAGAGGCTGAAAATAAATATAAGGAGTATAAAAATAAATTAGTAGGGATTATAAGGAAACACAAGAAGGAATATTATAGTGATTTATTAAATAAAAGTAATGGTGATATGAAAGCTACATGGCGAGTAATAAATAGTGTTCTGAAAAGTCATAAAGCAAAAACAGGTATTTCACAATATTTTTTGAAGGATGACGATGAAATCCATGAAGAAAATGAAATTGTAAATGGATTTAATCATCATTTTGTGAACGTTGGATCAAGCCTTGCAGCTAAAATACCAAAAGTAGACAATAATGTGAACCATTCAGTTATAAGTTGTGACAACAGTATTTTTCTTAATGGAACTGACAAAGAAGAAATAATGAATGTTGTAAAAAATCTTACAGATAAGAGATCAAAAGACTGGGTGGACATGGATATGATGTTTGTAAAGGACATAATGAGTTATGTTATCGAGTCGTTTACATATATTTGTAATTTATCATTTTCAAAAGGAATATTTCCAGACAATATGAAAGTAGCTAAGGTAGTTCCTCTCTTTAAGAATGGTGATAAATGTGTGTTCAATAATTATAGACCAATATCCTTATTACCACAGTTCTCAAAAATTCTAGAAAAACTGTTTGTGACCAGATTAGATAAATTTATTACTAAACAAAACATTCTAAGTAGCAGTCAGTATGGGTTTAGAGCAAAAAACTCTACATCAATGGCTCTCATGGAAATAATAGAACAAATAACTACTGCTGTCGATCAAAAACAGTGTTGTGTTAGTATTTTTGTTGATTTAAAAAAAGCATTCGATACTATTGACCACACTATTCTCCTTGAAAAATTAAATAAATATGGTATAAGAGGACCAGCATTACACTGGGTATCTAGCTGTTTAAAAGATAGGAAACAGTTTGTACAAATAAATGGTGTAAGATCTGACCTGTGCAATATCACTTGTGGAGTTCCTCAAGGCTCTGTACTTGGACCAAAGTTATTTATTTTATATGTGAATGACTTAGTGAATGTATCAGGACTCCTCAAATGTGTCCTTTTTGCAGATGACACCACATTTTTTTGTTTGGGTAAAGATGTAAAACGGATGTTGGAATTGATGAAAACAGAATTTGATCAAATACAAACTTGGTTTAAACTTAATAAATTATCATTAAATTTAGATAAAACTAAATACATGATATTTAGCAACAAAAAGAGAACTGTTGATGATCCATTTAAAATTGAGGGTGTTGAGATTTGTAGAGTTAATGAGATGAAATTTTTGGGTGTAATCATTGATGAACAGCTAACATGGAAAAATCACATAAATTCTGTAAGAACAAAAATATCTAAATCTATTGCAGTACTATACAAAGTCAGGGAATTATTAAATGATAAAGCTCTGTACATGTTGTATAACACAATCATTGTTCCACATTTAATCTATTGCATTGATGTTTGGGGGAAAGCGTGTAAAACATTTACAAAACCTATTTTTATTTTACAGAAAAGAGCTGTAAGAATCATCACCAGAAAGCATTACAGTCACCCATCAAGCACATTATTTTATCAACTGAACTTATTAAAGTTCCATGATTTGGTAGATTATAGTATTTTATCAGTTATGTATAGGTCTCAAAATAACACATTACCATTAAATATCCAAAGAAATGTTGTTAAAAGACAAAGTTGTTATAATCTTAAGGGGATAGAGATATTTGTCAAACCAAAATTCAGAACTAGTCTGAAGGGAAGGTCTACCTCAATCCAAGGAGTTGGATTGTGGAATGTTCTAGAGAGTGATGTGAAAAATGCCAAGTCAATGTGTACATTTAAGAAAAAGATCAAAGCTGAATTGTTAAAAAAGTATATGAAGTAGCTTAGTGTGTGTTTTGTATTAGAATTAGATAAATTAGAAAGTTATTCATTTTGTTCTGTTACTTGAAGATTATTATGTCTGAAATAATTGTTTGAAAAAAGGGGCAGATATAATAAGATTTTTTCTTCTTTCTGCTGCCTTTCATTTTAAATATTTTGTATCTTTTTTTTATATTGTTATGGAATTGTTTTGTACTTTTTTAAAATGAATAAACTATATGCCATACCATACCATACCATACCATAATAGCATCCCAGAGAAACTGGTCAGGCTGCAAGGGATGCTGGGTAATGTGATAATTGTGTGAGATTATTGTGTTTTGTTAAAAATGGTTGGAATGTGGAAATAGGTTTTCCTGTTTGATTTCCTGTTCAGGTTTGGGTTGATGTCTGTGCTGAAGTGTGTTGATCTCAGGTTGTTCCAGTGTGGTTAATGGGAAAGCATTTCCAGACAATTTGTTCTTGAAGATGGGGTGCGTTCAAATAAAGAGTGACATCACAGATAGGGTGCGTTCAAATAAAGAGTGATATCACAGATAGGGTGCGTTCAAATAAAGAGTGACATCACAGATAGGGTGCGTTCAAATTAAGAGTGACATCACAGATAGGGTGCGTTCAAATAAAGAGTGACATCACAGATAGGTTGTGTTCAAATAAAGAGTGACATCACCGATAGGGTGCGTTCAAATAAAGAGTGGCATCACAGATAGGGTGAGTTCAAATAAAGAGTGACATCACAGATAGGGTGCGTTCAAATAAAGA
>NC_056512.1:2156933-2157283 GCF_014905685.2 Nematolebias whitei
CACAGATAGGGTGCGTTCAAATAAAGAGTGACATCACAGATAGGGTGTGTTCAAATAAAGAGTGACATCATAGATAGGGTGTGTTCAAATAAAGAGTGACATCACAGATAGGGTGAGTTCAAATAAAGAGTGACATCACAGATAGGGTGTATTCTAATAAAGAGTGACATCGCAGATAGGGTGCGTTCAAATAAAGAGTGACATCACAGATAGGGTGCGTTCAAATAAAGAGTGACATCACAGATAGGTTGTGTTCAAATAAAGAGTGACATCACCGATAGGGTGCGTTCAAATAAAGAGTGGCATCACAGATAGGGTGAGTTCAAATAAAGAGTGACATCACAGATAGG
>NC_056512.1:2157383-2161637 GCF_014905685.2 Nematolebias whitei
ACAGATAGGGTGCGTTCAAATAAAGAGTGACATCACAGATAGGGTGCATTCAAATAAAGAGTGACATCACAGATAGGGTGTGTTCAAATAAAGTGTGACATCACAGATAGGGTGCGTTCAAATAAAGAGTGACATCACAGATAGGGTGTGTTCAAATAAAGAGTGACATCTCACAAGTGTGAACCCTTTGTGTATTCTTGCTGCACCTTACAGATGCTACAATACTTTTAGGAAAATATTACATACACAAATCAAAGTTCAGTCACTCTCATCCATCTTTTCAGGCCTTCAGAGTGTGAACATTGTAAACATTTCGTCAACTTTTATTCATACAGGTTAGTTTAATGTGTTTATTTGAATAATCCCCCTGGCTTTTATTTATCTGTTTGAATGTATATTGATAACTGTCATTGTAATGTTTTACTTTTAATAAAGTTTTTCCTTAAACAAAGAAAAAAAAGATGCCACATAATGTAAAGGTGTTCAACTGCCATTTTTTCTGAGCATCAACTATCGACGAGATCTGGATAATGTAGGGTTTCTGGGGTCCTGTCATACATGTTGTTTTTCCTCATGTTTGCCTGTCACCCCTCAGCATTTCTCCTCCTGTGTTCCAGCACTGTTGCACCTGTGTCTGATCCTAATCACTGCAGGTGTCTGTCATTTCACCTTGTTAGTGTCTGTATATTTTCAGCCCCTCGGTGTCTTGTCAATGTCTCTGGATTGTCCTTGCCCCATCCAAGGCTTCATGTTTCTTCATCTCTCTGTGTCTCCCCTTTAAAGTAAGTCTGCTGCCCAGACAGCTTTTGTTTTTGTTTATTCATATTAAACACTTTACTTATTTTATTGGAGCCTCCTCGTCTTCCTGCACTTTGGGTTCTACACATGGAGGTCGATCTTGATAGGATCCAGAGACAAAACCGAACCGAGCAGGATGATAACTCTTTTTGAGTTCCTGGCCCGCGAGTCAGCGAAGCCCCCTGCATCCCCAGTGATCTTTGGGAGAGAATGATCGCTGTGGAGGACATCATCTCCAGGTACACTGGGGCTGAATATAACAACAACTTGCCGGAGATGTGGCAGCAGTTCTAGCAGGCATGGATTGAGAGGTGCGTGCTGCACTTGCTTCTGCTAGCTGCTGCTCAGCCTGATTCTCCTCCCAGCTGATCTCTCTCCCTCACCATCAGCTGCACCTGGTCCAAGTTCCAAGCCAGCAGCACTAGCCCTGGACCCGCTGGTCTTCGCACCAGCCCTGGACTAGCTGGTCTCTACTCCAGCCTCCTCCTCACTGGGTCTCATCCCAGTGCCCGTCTCGCTGAGTTCTGCCTCAGCACCTGCAACGCTGGGTCCCGTACCAGCACCAAGGCTGGGTCCTGCGCCAAGGCTGGGTTCTACACCAGCTCCTTATTTTCTGGGTCCCATACCAGCACCAAGGCTGGGACCTGCACCTGCTTCGCGGGTCATGCACCAGCTCCTGCCTCGCTGGTTCCCGTGCCAGCACCAGAGGCCCTGGTTCCAGAGGTCTTTGCTCCCAAGGCCCTCGCTCACGCTGAGGTCCTCGCTCCTGAGACCCTCACTCATCCTGAGGTCTTTGCTCCGCCTGCTGCTGTGGTCCTCACTTCACCTGCTGCTGTGGTTCCCGCTGCTGGTCCATCTGCAGTGATCGCACGCCCTCAGCCGAAGAAGAAGCCGAGCCCTCAGCCAAAAAAGAAGCCAAGCCTCGCTCACCCTCCATAGATCCTCGCCCATCAAGCTGCAGCTGTCCCAGGGGTCTCCTCACCTGCAGTTGTGGTCTCCCCACTGACCATAAAGGGAATTGTCTCCTGGCTGCCCGCCAGAACCCTGGTCCAAGGTTGGATGGCATCCTGGCCACCCATCAGACCTCTGACCTGTTGACAGATGGTCATAAATAAAGGTTGAATGAATTTAATAGATGGTGTAAAAAAAGTAAACTTTTTCAACCTTAAATTTGAAACATTTATTCACTGTCTGTCGTTTAAGTTGAAGGAATGTCACTTATTTGCTCTAACACATTAGCTAGTCTTATTTAGCTGTGCTGTTCGGCTGGGTTCAAATCTCAGCATTTTTTAATAAAACCTGTCCAGGATTAAGACTGAACATTTATTTTGAATGTGCTTTGAACTTTTTAGGGTAAAACTCAAAAAGTTGAAAGTCGTGTATGAGTGGCAAACATTGCATTTAATGTCGGACGTTAGACGTCATGATCAGCTGCAGGTGCAGATCTGCAGGAAGAACAGTCTGAGCATGTGCAGTGGCAACCAGCCAAACTGCTGCTGTGTGGACAGCTCGGTGTTTGTGATGGGTCAGCTTGGCTGGACGTTACAGAGCTGAAGGTGATGTGTGGGTAATGTTTATAGTGGTTAGTGTGGGTAATGTGTTATAGTGGGTAATGTTTATAGTGGGTAATGTGTTATAGTGCGTAGTGTGGGTAATGTGTTTATACTGGGTAATGTTTTATAGTGGGTAATGTTTATAGTGGGATCACGCTCTTAAGCCTCCCTGATAAGGTCTATTCGGGGGTTCTGGAGAGGAGGGTCCATCAGATAGTTGAACCTCGGATTCAGGAAGAGCAGTGCGGTTTTCGTCCTGGTCGTGGAACACTGGACCAGCTTTACACTCTCAGCAGGGTCCTGGAGGGTGCATGGGAGTTTACCCAACCGGTCTACATGTGCTTTGTGGACTTGGAGAAGGCGTTCGACCGCGTCCCTCTGGGAACGCTGTGGGGGATACTCTGGGAATATGGGGTACCGGGCCCTTTGATAAGGGCCGTTAGGTCCCTGTATGACCAGTGTCAGAGCCTGGTCCGCATTGCCGGCAGTAAGTCGGGCTTGTTCCCAGTGAGAGTTGGACTCCGCCAAGGTTGCCCTTTGTCACCGATTCTGTTCATAACTTTGATGGACAGAATTTCTAGGCACAGCCAAGGTGTTGCGGGGATCCATTTTGGTGGCCTTAGGATTGCGTCTCTGCTTTTTGCAGATGATATGGTCCTATTGGCTTCATCAGATCGTGATCTACAGCTTTCGCTGGAGCGGTTCACAACAGAGTGCAACATGGCCGGGATGAGGATCAGTTCCTCCAAATCCGAGGCCATGGTCAAAAAAAAAAAAAAAACCCTACAGTATGACTTTTTATAATTGTTTATTGTTGTTGCTGTTGTCCATTGTTGTCATCTTTCTTTGTTGAAATCAGGTCTCTCTTGTAAATGAGTCCTCGAGGCTCAATGGGATTTACCTGTCTAAATAAAGGTTGATTGATTGATGGTCTTGAGCTGGAAAAAGGTAGAGTGCCCTCACCGGGTCAGGGAGGAGGTCTTGCCCTAAGTGGAAGAGTTCAAGTATCTTGGGGTCTTGTTCAGGAATGAGGGAAAAATGGAACGTGAGATCGATAGGCGGATAGGTGCAGCGTCTGCAGTGAAGCGGGTGCTATACAGGTCTGTCGTGGTAAAGAGAGAGCTGAGTCAAAAGGCGAAGATCTCAATTTACCAATCAATCTACGTTCCTACCCTCATCTATAGTCATGAGCTTTGGGTTGTGACCGAAAGAACAAGATCTCGGATACAAGCGGCCGAAACGAGTTATCTCCGCAGTGTGTCTGGGCTCTCCCTTAGAGATAAGGTGAGAAGCTCGATCATCCGGGAGAGACTCAGAGTAGAGCCGCTGCTTCTCCACGTCGAGAGGAGCCAGTTGAGGTGGCTTGGGCATCTGTTTAGGATGTCTCCTGGACACCTCCCTGGTGAGGTGTTACGGACACGTCCCACTGGAAGGAGACCCAGAGAAAGACCCAGGACACGCTGGAGGGACTATGTTTCTCGGCTGACCTGGGAATGCCTCTGGATTCCCCCGGAGGAACTGGCCCAAGTGGCTGGGGAGAGGGAAGTCTGGGCCTCCCTACTTAAGCTGCTACCCCTGCGACCCGACCCCGGAAAAGCAGAAGAAAATGGATGGATGGATGGATGGATGGATGGATGGATGGATGGATGGATGGATGGATGTTTATAGTGGGTAATGTTTATAGTGGGTAGTGTGGGTAATGTGTTATAGAGGGTATTGTTTTATAGTGGGTAATGTTTATAGAGAGTAATGTTTATAGTGGGTATTGTTTATAGTGGGTAATGTTTATAGAGGGTAAAGTTTATAGTGGGTTATGCTGGTGAAGATTCTCAGTCATCCAGGACATGATGAATTCAAAAAGCGTTCAATACAAAAACAACTGGACTTTATTTGTAACAGAAGA
>NC_056512.1:2161737-2168651 GCF_014905685.2 Nematolebias whitei
AACAGGAACATGTCAGCATTGGACCCTGCCAGGTGTCCAACAGATTCTTAAAGACACTTAGAGAGGTCAAAGGTCGAGAGCTTCAAATCTTTTTGTAAGATGTTCCAGGAAACAGGAGCGGAGTAGGAGAAGGCCCTTTTGCCTAGTAACATAACTCTCTAGACCATTCCACAATCCAACTCCTTGGATTGAGGTAGACCTTCCCTTCAGACTAGTTCTGATTTTTTGTTTGACAAATATCTCTATCCCCTTAAGATTATAACAACTTTGTCTTTTAACAACATTTCTTTGGATATTTAATGGTAATGTGTTATTTTGAGCCCTATACATAACTGATAAAATACTATAATCTACCAAATCATGGAACTTTAATAAGTTCAGTTGATGAAATAATGTGCTTGATGGGTGACTGTAATGCTTTCTGGTGATAATTCTTACAGCTCTTTTCTGTCAAATAAAAATAGGTTTTGTAAATGTTTTACATGCTTTCCCCCAAACATCAATGCAATAGATTAAATGTGGAACAATGATTGAGTTATACAACATGTACAGAGCTTTATCATTTAATAATTCCCTGACTTTGTATAGTACTGCAATAGATTTAGATATTTTTGTTCTTACAGAATTGATGTGATTTTTCCATGTTAGCTGTTCATCAATGATTACACCCAAAAATTTCATCTCATTAACTCTACAAATCTCAACACCCTCAATTTTAAATGGATCATCAACAGTTCTCTTTTTGTTACTAAATATCATGTATTTAGTTTTATCTAAATTTAATGATAATTCATTGAGTTTAAACCAAGTTTGTATTTTATCAAATTCTGTCTTCATCAATTCCAACATCCGTTTTACATCTTTACCCAAACAAAAAAATGTGGTGTCATCTGCAAAAAGGACACATTTGAGGAGTCCTGATACATTCACGAAGTCATTCACATATAAAATAAATAACTTTGGTCCAAGTACAGAGCCTTGAGGAACTCCACAAGTGATATTGCACAGGTCAGATCTTACACCATTTATTTGTACAAACTGTTTCCTATCTTTTAAATAGCTAGATACCCAGTATAATGCTGGTCCTCTTATACCATATTTATTTAATTTTTCAAGGAGAATAGTGTGGTCAATAGTATCGAATGCTTTTTTTAAATCAACAAAAATACTAACACAATACTGTTTTTGATCGACAGCAGTAGTTATTTGTTCTATTATTTCCATGAGAGCCATTGATGTAGAGTTTTTTGCTCTAAACCCATACTGACTGCTACTTAGAATGTTTTGTTTAGTAATAAATTTATCTAATCTGGTCACAAATAGTTTTTCTAGAATTTTTGAGAACTGTGGTAATAAGGATATTGGTCTATAATTATTGAACACACATTTATCACCATTTTTAAAGAGAGGAACTACCTTAGCTACTTTCATATTGTCTGGAAATATTCCTTTTGAAAATGATCAATTACAAATATATGTAAACGGCTCGATAACATAACTCATTATGTCCTTTACAAACATCATATCCATGTCCACCCAGTCTTTTGATCTCTTATCTGTAAGATTTTTTACAACATTCATTATTTCTTCTTTGTCAGTTCCATTAAGAAAAATACTGTTGTCACAACCTATAACTGAATGGTTCACATTATTGTCTACTTTTGGTATTTTAGCTGCGAGGCTTGATCCAACGTTCACAAAATGATGATTAAATCCATTTACAATTTCATTTTCATCATGGATTTCATCGTCATCCTTCAAAAAATATTGTGAAATACCTGTTTTTGCTTTATGACTTTTCAGAACACTATTTATTACTCGCCATGTAGCTTTCATATCACCATTACTTTTATTTAATAAATCACTATAATATTCCTTCTTGTGTTTCCTTATAATCCCTACTAATTTATTTTTATACTTCTTATATTTCTCTTCAGCCTCTTGTGTTCTCAATTTCAAGAAACATGTAAACAAATAATTATTTTTTTTTACAAGCATTTCTCAACCCTTTCGTCATCCATGGTTGGTCAACAACATTTCTCTTTGTACAATTATTTTGCACACAATTCTTTTCATACAGAGCTCCTAAAATATTCATAAACTCATCATATGATCTGTTCACATCATCAACATACACGTCTTTCCAGCTTTGTTTATGTAAATCATCTTTTAATTTGTCCATTGTTTTTTTTTACGTGTTTATTGTTTTTTCCTTAATTGTAATTTCTTTTGTAATGCTTTGATCATTTTTATAAATCATAAAAACTGGTAAATGATCACTCAAATCACTCGTTAAAATACCTCCCATCACATCCCCATTTGTTACATTTGTGAAAATATTATCGATTATTGTAGCACTATGAGTTGTAATTCTTGTTGGTTTAGATGTTAACGGATAAAGATTTAAACTATACAATGAATTTGTAAATGTACTGATGTTATTTGAATCTGTTTTATTTCCCAGGTCAATATTAAAGTCTCCACAGAAAAAAATGCTTTTATTAAAACTCTTGTCCAATAATTGTACGATTTTATCAGTGAATATTTCTATATTTGATCCTGGAGATCGATATACACAACTTATTAATATGTTTTTATCATTCTTGTTTATTATTTACATTGTTATTATTTCCATGATATTATCAACAACTATTGACATTTCATTAATTAACTTACATTTTATTTCATTTTTAACAAATAGAGCCACTCCACCACCTCTTTTGTTGCTTCTGTTCACATGATATAATTCATACCCTTCCATGTGAACATTAGTTGTGTTTTCATCGTTGAGCCATGTCTCTGACAGTGCTATTATTGTAAAGGTTCTGTTTAGCTGTTTTAAATAATCTGTTATTTTGGATATATTTGCATTTAAACTTCTACTATTAAAGTGAATAATAGAGAGACCTCCATTTGTTATATTGATGTCATTAAACTGTTCTTCATTGTAATATTCACAGTCTTTTATTGCAGGGAAAAAAATTGTATCAATCGCATCTTCAACATTGTATATTTTAAACTCTGTCTTCGTATGTTGCCATGTTTAATGTATTTGTTCGTTTTATATTTTGTTAATTTCTTGTTTGTGAAGTTATGTCAATGATTTATCATCTGTCCTCTCCTGAGCTCATTTTAGTTTTTCCAGATCCTTCAGGTCTTTTATTATTTTAGCCTGAGATCCTTCCTGTATTTTGATCCAGATGTTTCCATTTCTTGTCCAAGTTGATGCTATTTTTTTCTGTTTTTTTAACAACCTTGCTTCACGTGCAATATTTCCATTTTTTTTAGTTAGGTGTTTGTTTATGTAAACATTTGTTCCCTTCAGTTTTTTTGCATTATCACATTGTTTCTTGATTTCTTGCTAATGAACTTTATGACTATGGATGGTTTGGCTTTATCTGATTTGTTGGGCAGTGTGTGACAGATGTAGTATGTCATATAGGATATATATTCATACTTTTCACAAGCTCCTCATCTTTCTGACTGTGTAAATGTCGTGCATTGAATTTTAACAGAAATGTAACGAGAGACGTTATTATCTTTGACCCATCAAAATGAATGCGGTCATTTATTTTCAGAATCAAAGTTTAACATCAAACATTTACATTAATTTGGCAAAATATGAAAATAATAACAGACAAGTTTCACAAATAATAGACTTCAATCACACGGCGGTGATTGAGGATTTTGCTTCAGATATTTCTAAAATATCTGTACTGATTTTAAGAGAAAGCAGAGTTTAAGATGGAAATGGAGATTTATCTTACAGAGAGATTTGTGAGGGAATTAATCTGTTTGACCAGAAAACGTGCACGCTCCATCAGATCTCAGCTTGCCTCCAGTACACTTAGTCGAAAATAGAACCTTCTACCTGGTTGACGATAAAATCAGCGTCGGCGTAGGTTCCTTTCTGACTCTTTCAGCGTCTCCGTGAGAACTGCCAAACCCTTAGAGAGTCGTACGAGGTTGTTCAAACAGAAGTTATAATCCCAAAACGTCTCTGGATCATCCTGAACGCGTTTGCATCCAAGAACTCTAACTCCATCACTCTGTGCACTCTCTAGTTGAACTCATTCCTGAGCGCAGCACTGCAGCAACCAACAAACTCCAGCAACTCCTGTGGACTGGGAAGTTGCCACATTTTAAATGGGTCGACTTCCGGGTCATTTGAGAGCTTTTTGATTGGTCGATGGACCAGAAATAGAGGTGTGGTTTGTGGTGTAAGATGTTATCAAATTCGAGGTCAGAGAATGAGATTGTTTAACAACAGACAGAAAGATTATTGCAAAAACCCAGACTTCGTGGAGTCTCACTCTGCTGTATCTTCTCAAATAGTTAAACATGACATTTTTCTCAGTAAACATTTTAGTTGACCGAGAACCGACCTTTAACATACTTACAAAACTTGGCTCATTGAAGACAGAAAATCAAGAAATGCATATTAACCTGATTTCTTCTTTGAATGAGGAATAAAAATCATTACTTACTGTTTATGTAAAATAAAAATGAGTAGTTCTCTTCAACCTGTAAGCATTGAATGAGCTAACACAATTTGATTATCAAACATTTGTAAAATAGTAATGATCATAGAGAATTGTCTTTTCTGCTTGATTAATTCAAGAAAGAAAGTCACCAGATGGCTCAAACTGTATTTCTGGATGCAGATCAATGAAATAACAGTCTCTGTTCATCTGATCAAGATTTGGGGTCAGATCAGGTTCACTACACAGATTGAAATGTCCTCATGTTCGATGTCAATGTCTTTGTTTTGTAAAAAATCACTACTTGCTCCTCCAGAGTCTGTAGTTCTTCCTGTGGTGCATCTTCTGCTGTGTTAGTACCAGCAACAACTCTTGCATACGTTCGGTTCCTAACTTCCAGTCCAGTGATCACCAAGTTGTCTATTTTTGTGTATTGTTCCATGTCGTCTACTTTCTGTTCCAGTTCAGCTATTTTTCTGTCTTTATTAGTCATCAGTTCTTTCAATTGTCTCACTTCTTCAGACAGTCCTGTCAGTAATTCACATTTAGCTGATAATTTAGTCACATCAGCACTCAATTTAGTCAGTTCAAAAAGTTCAAAGATTTTTTTACTTCCTCCATATCTTCTGAAATATTTTCAGACATTTGTCTCTTATCTCTGTGTTTGCTCTGCATTACTCACGATACTTCTGGATTGTTGGTCTCAACTCTCAGAAGCAAAGGATCCAGCCACGAGGTTCTCAGGCTTATGTTGTTAGCTGAGGCCTAGCCAGGTCTAAATTATCTCTATTATAAAGTAATAATATTATAATAAAAAAATAAAATAAATAATATTATTTTCTCTATTATAAAGCTTATCTATGAATAATTAAGATTTTCTTTAATGCTAAGTGAATATGGTCTGATAATGCTAATATGCAATAACAACTGGCTCTCATAAATATAATTTTAAGCAGTTACAGTAAAAAGAGACATGAACTCTTGACATTGATCTAAAGGTGGAACAATGACATATGATATGTATATATACACACACATAGATACATATACATATATACACACACACATGCATATATACATATATACACACACACACATATATGGTTAGAAAACTGGCATCCAGGCAGAAGAAGCCAGTTATAATAAGTTGAAATCAGACTATATTCAAACCAACGCTGCTAAACGGTACCTAAACGTTTGTTAACAGTTTGTATGACATTATTAGATGTTTGGTTCTATCTCTCTTAATAGAAAATCCAGTCATAATAAGTTGAAATCAGACTATATTCAAACCAATGTTGCTAAAAGGTACCTAAAAGTTTGTTAACAGTTTGCATGACATTAGTAGATGTTTGTTTCTATCCTTTTTAATAGCTTTTTATTAGTTACTCATTGCTGACAAAATGTGTGAAACAAAGGAAGGCCTGAACCCAATCTCAAGCAGAGGAAGAGCTAGATCGAGAATAAATTATGCGACCCTTTGTTGGCCTGGTAATGAAGAAAAGACATTAACAGCTTTCAAGCTAATGGAGGGAAGGACATTAACAGCTTTCAGATTGATTACATTAAAAAGTAAACTTTGAAAAGTAAACGCCTGGTGCACCCTCTGAGCATGTTCTCATATGTCCCAATCTCGAGAGTACACAAGGCAACTCCCCTGCTAATTTGGTAATAGGAGGAAAAGCATTAACAGCTTTCAAATTGATTAAATTACAAAGTAAACTTTAGAAAGCAAGCGCCTGATACACCCCCTGGGCATGGTCTCATATGTCCCAATGAGAGGAGTGATTGGTTGAGGCGTATAGTGAGACATTTGAACCTCCTCAGGGGAAAGGGAAACGTGTATAAAAGTCCCTTGGTCAGGCAGAACGGGGCACAAGCAAGCCGGAGGAAGAGAAGAGCAGAAAGGACTTCAACACGCAGCTCGGAGGGCAGGGGCACCCGAAGGAGATGGAACACGTCGGTCTCAGACGAGTCTTGGATTATCTTCGGTCTCTCTGAGACGAGATTGGACCCAACTCTCCACTGGTTAAGACGAGACCAGGATCATTCCATCCCCCTATCTGCTTGGCCCGGGTATGTCCAAAGCCCCAATCCTTCCAATTTGGGATAGCTGCTCTGCGTAGGGAAGGCCTGTATCCCCCGCCTGGGGAGCAGGAGATTTGCCTTTTACTTGTGCGGAAAATTCTATAAGGATTATCCTAAAAATCAGGGTAAGAGGACTTCCCGGTCCGACTGCTCCAAACTAATTAATCTGTCAGATCAGGGCAAGTACTTAAGAAAAATCAGAGAGAACCAAACTGTGTTTAGTGAGACAATGCTCAGAGGTACATCCAAGCGTTGAGGCATTTTGAGGAAAAAGAACATCTGTCAGCTTGAGTGGTGAACTCAGGTGGTTTATACAAATCTCCAAGGGCTCTTGGAGATACATTG
>NC_056512.1:2168751-2171625 GCF_014905685.2 Nematolebias whitei
TCAGAAAGGTTAGCCAGAGATCCAACCTGGGGCCCAGTGCAGGCGAGCGATGGGCGTAGGACCTATATTCCTGAAGCTCGCCAAAATCATTACGACATCCCACCAGTGTGGGCAAATAGGCTGGAGGAAACGGTAGAATTAACTGTTAAGGCCACCTTAGGGGAATGGGCCAACATTTTAATGATGCCCTCATTTCTATCCTTAGCCGCCCACCAGCCTCTGAGCAGTAAGTTTAGAACAGCTTATTTAGGGATAGCACATGACGTGATGCTGAGAAGAATGAAAAAGACGGCCTACAAGTATGCACAGGAAACAGAAAGAAGGCTAAGAGACGAAATATCAGAAGACGAAGAAAGTGAATTAGACCAGTCAGGAAACCATCCGTCCAACTATGCACCCCAGCCTGAACCAGAACTAAGGCAGGTCGAATCACAACAAGCCCCTAACAAAGAAACCGACAGTTATTGGGAACACAAAAAACTGAAAACCTTAGTGAGAATAAAAGGGCCTGAAGAGACCACTGAAAATTACATCAAGGATGTGTGGCCCATGGTCCGGACTTACACAAATTGTGATGAGGCAAGAAAGCTTTGGCTAAGCAATATCACCACAAACCCAGTAGGCAAAGAAGAATCAGCCCAGGACCACTATGAAAAGTTGGTTCTGGAAGACATGGATGATGAAAACGCTCACATACAGAGAGCAAAAGTGCGAATGGACCAGGGTCAGCGCCTAACGCCAGTCTGGTACCAGCTCAAACGGACGCTCACTCCTAAAAAGTATGTTAAAGCATTGCGAATAGTGACACAAGGTAGAAGAGGGGAGATTACTTTTGCCAGAATGCCCCTAATGGACACACCGATCTCCCAAATAGATCAGGCAGTGAAGTCCTATGATTTAGAACAATAGTACTGGGAAGAATGGAAGCAGAAGGAGATAAGACAAAGCCCAAAACAACCAAAGGCAGTCCATAAACCACCTCAGCAACAGCCATACAGAGACTGCCGAGACAGTCAGAGCCGCAATATAGAAATCAACAACCAAGGTGATTTCAAGCCCCAGCATCAAGCTCAACCCCACAGAGAGGGGGTAAATATTTACCCCCAGAAGAATATGCTAAACTAACCGTAGAAGAAAAAAAGGCCCTCCATGAATCCCGCCTGAAAGGGAGTGGAGGGCCAGCTAAATAATGACCGATAGGTTGCGGGTCCCTCTGGAAGATGTTTATTGGGAGGGGGACGAAGTCTACACCAAAGTGGGTGGGGAACCTTACCTAATAGACTCTGGAGCAGAGGTGTCTATGACCCGCAAAAACCTTAAAACAATAGGGCACCTCACAGTTCAATTAGCTAATGGAAAAGTTGAAAAGATGCCCTTTGGATTATGGCAAGGAATTGTGTGGATAAAGGGCCTTATAACCTCATGACAATTACAGACTTAAAAGAGTTAAAGAAACCAAGGAAAGACCGAAGAGCATTAAACAGACGGTTAGAAAAGCTAAAATCTAGGTTAGTAAAAGTAGGGCCCACACACGAACAAAACGGATCCGAAGAATGGTATAAACCTGTAAATATCCCTGAATTAACAGAGCAAAAAATAGGCGAGAGTGACTTCTCCCCGGCTGGGAAGGAGAAGCTGAGACCGATAATTAAGTCGGCCTCAGCAGCCAGATTTAAGAACGATTGCGGAGACCTCGGCCCAAACTTCGTGCATGTAATTGAGGGAGGTGTACACCCGCCAGTGAGACAATATCCCCTAAACCCGGGGGCAGTTGAAGAAATGAACAAGATCGTGAAGGAATTAGGAGTGTTAGGGATTATCAGGGAAGAAATTAATCCCATTACTAAGAGCCCCATCCAAGCAGTAAAGAAACCAGAATCTGCAGGAGGAGGGTGGCGACCAGTAATCAATTTTAAAGCCCTTAACAGACGAACAGTAGCTAACAGAGCGAGCCTAATCAACCCACAGGGAACCCTGAAAACTCTGCAGGTGAAAAAATATAAATCCTGTATTGACTTAGCGAACAGATTTTTCTCACTCAGGTTAGCTAAACAATCTCAAGGAAAGACAGCTTTTACCAACCAAGGAAGAAACTATGTTTGGCAACAGTTGCCACAGGGATATAAAAACTCTCCTAACGTGTTTCAATCAGTCGTAATGGACGTGCTTAAAGATTTAGGCGCCACAATTTACATCGATGACGTGTTTATCGCGGATGACACAGAAGAAGAACATCTAGAAAGGTTAACGAAGGTGGTGCGGCGAGTCACAGAGGCAAGACTAAAACTGAACTTAAAGAAATGTCAGTTTGGACAATTTCAAGTAAATTATTTAGGGTTCCAAGTAACAGCAGACCTAGGACTCTCAGAGGGGTACAGGGAAAAACTCGAGCAGATTCAGCCTCCTGAGTCTGAAAACGAATTACAGAATATCTTAGGACTGTGTAATTACGTGAGAGATCATGTCCCTAATTATCAAAAATATGCCAAACCATTATATGCCTGCCTTAAGAAAAAAGAAAATGACAGTCAAACGAACAGTAAGAAATTCTGGATCTGGACATGTAACGAGTCTGTATGGATCGGCACAACACCTGACTCAGGACAAAATTAAAATAAAAGGTTTTATTTTATTAAAGGCGTTCGTCTGAAGGATCTGAGCCTCAGTTCTGGTCCAATCTATGAAGACGGACAGGTTAGTGACTGCAAAAATGTTCTGGGAGCTGAGAGAGGTGGTGTGCACGTCACTAACCTTCTGTGGCAGGAGCAGAGCTGAGACAGAGAACGTTGGAGGGCTGGGCAGGAAACAGAATCCTGGGACGTAGCAGGGGTCGAGAGCCAGGAGCTGTGTGAACAGGCAAAAGGATGATCCGTA
>NC_056512.1:2171635-2183128 GCF_014905685.2 Nematolebias whitei
AGAGGCTTAGGCAGATGGAGGGGCAGCGGGGGCCGCTGAGCGTGACAGGACAGCAGAAAACCAGCAAGACCTGGAAGAACTCAGGAAGAAGATTCAAGACGCAGTGAGGCTAGAACCAAGAAGCCTAATGACAAAACTCGTGGCTGAAGTCAGCTGCGATAGTGAAGATGCCATGATAGCAGTAAAAAACGAAAATGGTGGATTAGTCACTTTATGGAGTTACACCCTAACCTTAGTGGAGAAAAAGTTTCCTCAGGAGGAAAAAGAATTAGCAGTGCTTGCTAGGTATTGGGGGACGTTAAAAGATTTGGCCCAAGGGCAACCTATTAGGGTCATAACGCAAAGCCAAGTGCACAAGTATCTCAGGAAAGGGACAATAGAAAGTACCAAAGCTATTAACACCAGGTGGGGTAGATGGGAAGACATCCTATTAGATCCCGATTTAGAGATAGGGCTGGCACAGCCAGTGAGCAGAAAAGCAGCCAAAGAGGCACCCGTGAAACAGAAGCCGCATGACTGGACCCTCTACATGGACGGATCGAAGAAATGGTCAGACCAGGTAGCACACTGGGGATTTATTCTCAAATATCAAGGAAACGAGTGCTGCCGTAGAAGGGGGAGGGTTCAGGGAAGTGCACAAGCTGGAGAAGTAACGGCAGTACTCGAAGGGCTGCTAGAACTGACTCACAAAAGAATAAAAATAGCTAAAGTAGTGACAGACAGCCACTATTGCGCACAAGCTCTAAATGAGGACTTAGCTATCTGGGAAGAGAATGGATTTGAAAGTGCAAAGGGCAAGGTGGTAGCTCATCATGACTTGTGGAAGAAAATAGCTGAAATCAGGCTAAATCTGCAGTTAGAAGTAGAGCACCAGAAGTCCCACACTAGAGAAGGAAAACACTGGCAAGGTAATGAAGAAGTAGATTGTTACGTTCAGCAGAGAAAAATAGTCTTTGTTGGGATCGAGGAGTGGGACAGAACCTCCGAGGGTCGGAGGGTCCCAGAAAAATACGTGGATCAGGTTGTACGGGGCGTGCATGAGGGTCTAGGTCATGCAGGCGTGCAACCCACACGTAAGGAGTTGGAGAGTCAGGAGCTCTGGGTTCCGTTGAAACAGGTCCGCAAGGTGTTGCAAAACTGTGAAGTATGTGGTCAATATAACGCAGGAAGGCGAGGGCACCGAGTGGATGGACAAACTATCAAAAGTACCACACCATGGGGTTCAGTGTGCATGGATGTAGCTGGGCCTATGGGAGTTACGGGCAAGAAGGGAGAGAAATACCTCCTAGTGCTGGTAGACTCGATGTCAGGGTACGTGGTAGTGAGACCAGCAAGAAAAGCTAATGGCAGCAGTGTTGTTAGCATGCTGGAGCAAGTCTGTGGGTCGTTAGGTGTTCCAAAAGAGTTGAGAACTGATAATGGGACACATTTCTGCAATGCACAGGTAGATCACTGGTGCCAGACTTTTGGACTGGTGCACATTTATTCGCCTCCTTACACACCTCAAACTAATGGAGTAGCAGAGAGAGCCATAGGTTTAGTCAAAAATTGGATAGCTAAAAATGCTAATACCAACGAATGGAGCACTAAAACTGTGGATATAGGCCAGGCCTTGAATGACAGGAGACGAGCATGTAGACCCTCCCCCTCAGAAGAGTCAACCAACGGCAGTTTAGTACGCCTGAAATTGGGCGGGGCTGTGGGGACAAAGAGGAGCAGCCGGAACCTGAGGCCCCATTCCAAGTAGGACAGAAGGTGTGGGTCAGAGCACAGGATCACCCATCAGCAGTTGCAGTGAGGCCTAAATATAACGCTACAGACAGAGTGAAAAGAGTGTTAGACAAAAACACAGTTGAGCTAGTGAAGAAAGGGATCCAAGGAGTAGAGCAACTGAAGCCAGCTCCTAGCTAGTTGAAACCAGAAACCGGAGTATGGCCACAGAACGAAGCACCATGCTCCCCTATCTTAGAATGGCCACTATTTGTGGGGGAGTGATTTTGCGAAGGACAGTTTCGGGGCTTTGGACAGGTAGGGCTCTGAGCACATTGGAGTATGCCAAAAAGGGATACCTGTCGAAGGAAGGAGAAGTCTTCAAGTGGAGTCTACTAGACAACAATTGTGTGATCTGCCTGAAGCCCAGTGGTCTTCCCCTTCGTTGGGAAGGACCAGGTAATAAGAAGCCCCTCAAACCTAAAGCAGACAAGAGGGATGTCCGAGAGTTAACAGTGAAACCCGTAAAAGTAATGGACGCCTTCATCTGTGCAGAGTGTAGAATCACTGTCTTGCCTCGGACAATTATCATTACGCAGTGCAACTTAGGAGGTGAAGGCCCAGAAAAATGCATCTGCGAGTGGGACAGAATGGAAGTGAAATACTGCTCGGGCTGTGAGACCAAGACGGAGAAAGGGTGGATGCTGCATTCAGGAAAGGCGAGAGGTTGGCAAGTGAGAAGGTACTACGACCCCCTGAAATCGTTTAGAAATCAAGCAGATGGAAGAGAGCTTAGGTCATTGCAAACAACATCATTAGCCCCACCTCTATACACAGAGGCAGGGGAGTTAGAAGGGGTGAGAGAAACTGGGCCAAACTGGGACCGTAAAGATTTGCTCGAGCGGTCAGTGTAGCGAGCCTGGCCCTACGACCCCTTTAAAGGGAGGACGGAGCAGGTTCCTCTCGCCACTAATCAGTATCCGATGGTCTTCAGAGTGTTCCGAGACCCGGTTAAACCAGGGGAGAGTGAGGAAAACTTGTCACCTGGAGACGTGGGAGAGGAAACTCAGAGAAGAGGATGGACGGGACCCTGGGAATTAACAACGTGGGCCCAGCTAATTGCGGAAGTAATTTTAAGATCAGATATCCCACTAGTGGACCTGCCGGATGTCCCTCACGAGGTAGGGACCAGGCATAACAAACTATATTACTATACCACTAGTATAGATGTGTGGGCCGTAAAAGGTGCTAAACCCAAACAAAAAACTGCAGAATATCTAGTAACCCCAGAAGCCTGGGAGAGACACAGGGTGCTGCAAATACCCGGAACAGCAGTACAGTGCGCGAAAATACCCGTCAGACCTGACTCCACCCAGAGGGTTGAAATTTCCGTGCAAATGGTGATCGCCCCATACAAAGGGGTGTACTCCGTCGGAGCTACGATCAGTCTGGTCAAAGGAGAGACGGACAAGACAGAACCGATCAACACGGAAAACGGGTCTCAAGTGAGAAAAACAGATAAAAGGCGCGGTGGATTAAAAGCTTGGGCCAGCAAGATGTTTCGAGGACAACGGAAACATACAAGCAAAAAGAAAGACAAGTAAAAGATAAACGAGGGGTCGCCAGGCTCACCAACGGAAGTCATCGCCAGAAAAGAAAAGGTAAAGAACGAATAAAAAAGATAATAAAATGCCCTAGTCATATTTGGAAAGGGAGAGGCAAAATAAAATCGATCGTACCAATCGAGAAGCGCCCCACTCAGATTGAAGCTATAGCATTAATACCACTGTGGCGATATGAAATAGAGGCCCGGTCTAACAAAAAAGGCCAACCGACTAGCAGTGAGGTACAGAATCTATTAGTTCAACGATCCAAAGACGGGCCATATCAACCAGCTGTGCTTGTTGAGGGGAAACTAGTAAAATTAGACAGACCAAAGAAGGATTTTATAGATTACAGGGTTAATACAAGGAACTACTATAACTCACAAGTAAAGACATTCGGGGAAGAAGACCTTACCAGAGCCAGCTATAAAACCCCCTGCCTCACCCTATTGTGTGATCAATTAGGCTTTGCATATAACCCCAGTCCGATGGGGACACCATGGATTTTCAATACCATCCAGTTGGAAATAAGGGGGAAGCAAGTCACGCTCAAATGGGGTCCGAACTATGCTGAACCGCACCAGACAGAATACTGTGAAATTTTGCTAGGAAAGCTGATAATCTGGGCCACAAGTCCAACACTGAGAACTGAGATCAACTGGAAAATAGCAAATCCAGAGCGGGTGGTGGTCGAGAATACTCGAATGCCTCTAAAAATGTTGTATGACCGAGTCCTATCACCCATCAACATGTGGCAAGCATACCCTGTACGGGTAGTATATAGAATAAAAGTATCATACCGAGGGCATCCCCTAATCAGCATAACAGCGGCACTGTCGGAAATGGGAAAAGACTATGAACAATATAAGGCCGACAGAGACGAGCGCTTCGGGCAAGCGATGGCACACGCCTTGGAAAGGTTCGAAGAGGGGGGTGAGATCGTTGGTTGCATAGGCGAACAATTTGCGCCAATGGAGGGACCCCTAGGAGAGCCTTCCAGCTGGGTAGTCCACCAATGGAAGTGGGTGTGGAGAGGATTACGACCACCCATGCCACACCCATCACCCCTCTGTCTAGAACTCTATAAGGAACGATTGACAAGAGAGAAGGACAGAGCTCCAGGGGAAGAGGAGAGTGAGGCACCCAGGTTCGTGGCCCATCAGGCGGAAGGTAATCCAATGCCATCATGCCTGCCCACGCCAGAAAACCCATAAAGAAGGAAGACATTATACAATCCAAACAAATTGACATCGCTGTAGACAACGTACTAATTCAATACGAGAAGAAAGGCCCAAAGATACCAGCGATAATAACGTTAAATGAGATAACATGGCTCGACAGGCCACAACAAGACTTTTCTGTGTGGAAAAGACCCACCAAGAACTACTTCTACGAGAATACCCAATACCTCCGGAAACCTCGCCTGGATCAATCCCAAAATAAATACAACCGGAGCCTGGCATTGCTGCCCCAATACCATACCCCTGTCTCCTCTTGCCCACCAGAGTCCCCATGGATATTCAATGTGGTCTAGACGACTGTATCCGGATTAAGAATCAAGCTCAGATGGGGGCCCAACTATAGGGAGCCGTACCAGAGGCAGTTCTTCGAAATTACAGTAGGAGAAATGATAATCTGGACTACAAGCCTACCTATGTTGAGGGCCATCCAAAAAAAGGTATGTAAGCCAGAGTGGTACGTATTGGAAAACCAGTACCTGCCCCTCAGAATAGTAGAGGATCGAATAATGACCCCTTACAATAATTTGATAAGTGCAAGAGCAAGATTAGGATACAGGGTACAAGTGTTGTACAAAGGCCAGCCACTTATAACTCAAGTAGAAGTGTTAGCAGAAGAGGGCCAAGAAGAACTGAGTTATTATTCACTGATTACCCAACGGGGAACAATAAAAAGGGAAGAGTGGGTAGCCGCTTTCCAGCCAATATGGAATAAATGTGAACCCCGACCTGAACCTAAAAATTGGTTGGTGATGCAATGGAAGTGGGTGTGGGAGGGATTGCAGCCTGGATTGCCACACCCCTCCCCACTATATCTGAGACTCCTTCAAGGACGAGTGTCCACGGCCCACAGATGCCGGAGAACGAGGCGTCGAGCTAAAAGAAGCAAGAACCCCTCACCAAAAGATGTCACTGACGTACCGGAGCCCCTACAGCGATGATTCGAGCAGCGATGACAGCGATGATGAAGCGACCCCAAACTGACTTAAGGACCGTCTAAAGACTAAGATTTCGGATAATGCGACTTGTCTACGAACCCAGCTGCAGGTACTCGTAGTGTTAATAGGCTTAGCAATGTTGTTAATTATTTTGTATCTAGTTGGAGTCCGACCATGGAGCCTGACGCACGTGAAAGTAGCCCACGGAAGATCCAAATATGCCAACATGACCTGCTGGGACGTCACCGCAAAGAATGCTTTCCTACCATGGGATCAGAACGACACTATCCAGATCCAAACTATGGCCTGGAACAAAGTGAAGCAAGCAGGACATCAGGCCTGGATGATAAAATTGGGCAACACTCCTGAATGGGACTCGGCTCTGGTCGCCGAGAACCTAACCGGAGCATACAAGCCCCCTTGGGTCATCACTAATTTAATGCTGCTATCAGATGGGGTTATCGTCTGGATAGCTGTATTAAATTAACAAATCGCACGATCAACAAGATGTAATTGGATTCAACCACAAACAAAGTCCCCGGAGTGGCACTGCGACTAGGGCTGTCGTCCATTAATAGGACTAAGACGTCAGGGTTACTGGGACCACGAAGTGGTCTATTCGGCCCCACCTAAGGACGACAGCTGCCAGGCGCTACTCCCTCGCTGGGAGTTCTGGGGTAATATTCATCTGGACTGCGACTTGATTCCACCTCTCATTAGGAGAAATTACACAGACTCCCGCCAAAATCCAAGCATGAGTAAAGTAATTCATTCAGTAAGACACAAAAAGAATCTCAGGGTTAATGCTACTGAGTGGAGGCCCAACCAACGACCGGCGCTTCCCGCTACCCCAGCAACTAAAACAAAGTGTGTGTTAAAGCTCGAAAGCTTCAAGCACAGGGGAAGCTTCTACGGCTGGGACCCCTTATGCCCAAGGCCAAATTCTTCAGAAAGCCTGAGAGATCAGTGTATAAAAAATAAGCTAATTAAACTCCCAGTCTGCTTCTGGAATCTGTATGGTGAGTGCAAAACACAAAACTATTTGCCAATAACCCCAGTGTTAAACCAGCGTTATTATTATTGGAGCTGGGCAGCAATATTCCACCCGTCTAATGCCTGGCATGAAAACTGGTTAAATATGACACTGCCATGGGTCTGGGTGATTCCTGAACTACCTCACTTCCAAGGAGACTTCGTGGAGGGGTACACCAGGACTCACGAGGGCCTGATGGGATCATATCACACTGATATGTATGTCCAAAAATTACCTAAACCAAATGAACTTCTAGATGTACCTAAAGGTGACTTTGACAAAATAGACAAATGTGTAGCTGAACAAATTTTCTTTAGTCTTAACAACTCCGTGTGGGAGGGTAATGGAGCGTCACCAAGATGTAGATTGTGGGAAACAGAGGTCGCCGTCATGTCAACCTGGAGGTACGACTGCACAGAATTAAATAGGCAGAAAACAGTTAAGATGCTGCTCCAGGCCTGGTATGAATATCACCACCGAGATGGCTCTAGAACATGGTGGGGATTTCAGGAGGAAGAGATTAGGGAATGGGTTGCTCCATGCCTAAACCTTTCTGGTAATTATTGGGTCAAGTATCAGTTTCTAGCCACCGTTTATTATAAAGAACAAGATATATGGTCGAGCGTGTTGTACCGCCCCGACAGATATGTTAGCCCTAGGCCGTGGCGTATGGTTTGCAACAAGGAACAGATGGAATGCACGATTAGCTTAGCCCATAGGCCCTGTAGTGAGATACCAGGTTGGGAGAATTATTGTCAGAACTATTATGAAACAGAATACACCACGCATGCCGCCGAAGTAGTATGGAAAAAGTATGACAATGAGTGGAGGCGCTCTATACCGACAGGCACTAGCTGCCCTAATGCCATATTAGGGCATAAACTGCAAACCAGGAAGTGTATTCAAGGTGTGATAGTTTCCTTTGTCTCAGATTCTATGATAGCCCTAGCCGAAGGCCATGCAGTAAGACGACGCCTTTGTCTAGGTGACGAGATACAAGGATACGAGTGGATCGGCTCAAACAAAATCTACTCAAACCTCACTTGTCAGTACCCAGAAGAAAGCTGGAAGAAATGTGGTGAAGATGAAAATGCACACACTTTTGCCTGGTATGAGACTGTTAGTTATACAGTAGGCTGAAAGGTGACAGAAGTAGCACATGGAGTAGGAGAAGTAATTAAGGAAGGCAGTAAGACAATAGAAGCCTGGCTGCTTGGACTCTTTTATCAGATCTGGCCTTATTTGCTGAGTCTAGTTGGAATAATAGTTGTTGCCATATTAGGACGTGTTCTCTTGCGCGAGTGTCTTAGAGCTAAGCTCCGCCCCAAAGGAAGGGCCGATAATTCCTTCCCGCTCGAACTGGGCGTTAACCCAGCTTAAGCCTAAGGCAAACTAGAGAGCAGCTTCAATCGCTTCCCGGAGCAGCAAGGACTACGACTCAGAGCAGGATACTTAGTACCCCATAACGACCAGACAATCATGAGCAACCAAGGCAACAACATAAGTGGTGCTTCAACAACCGAAGTGAGTACAACAGACTGGGGGTTAGACCCCACCTCGACACCCAATCCAACGGCATGGCCACAGTGCCCAACTTACTTTCAAGGAAGTGGCGTAGATCATTTCATGATAACGATGGCTTGGATGTGCTATTGTCACACAGGGAACTGGAGTAAGGCACGGTTGATGTGGATCATAGTAGCCGTCCAAGCTTATGTTAGAGTGGCCGTAACCCACATTATATTTAGAAGACCTGAGGTAGCACCACAATTATTTGTTACATATCTGCTAGGAAGAGTTAAGCTCACCTTCCCACAAAAGGTGGTAATCGTGGTGTGGTTAGCAATAGATTCCCTCATGGTGGGCCTCGAATGTGCGGCTGTCTTCATCCCAGTCTCTATCCCAACATATCGCTGTGGAGGCAAGGATGGGCGAATAGTAACCACAATAATGGAGGGAGCCATAGCTATAGCCCTGTTGGCGCACTTACTGCACCACACTCTATCCCTGCGATCTCGTGATAGGAACCGTTGGATATTGAGACTATCTGTGCTGATCGGATGGGGTCTGGTGGGGGGAATCTGTGCCGTGCTAAATTGGGCCAGTCTCTGTACCACGATGCCAATCGTTGCATGGATGATGACCTAAGCAGCTGTCTTCAAACCTGTTCCTGAGCCGGGTCCTCCTGCACCGGAGGCCAATAGAGATCTTGGATAACTGAAGCACGAAGCTCTGAAGGATTCAGAAACGCAAGAAATAGAACATTATAAGCAACAACAGCTTAACCCCCCCTCCCGCTAATGCTTTGTTAGATTAATATTGATTGATTGATTGGTTCTTATTACTTTGTTTCTATTATTGCTAAATGTAGTCATAACTGCTTCGGTTATCTTTCTTGTATTTTATCTTTCTTGTATTTTGTCTTTCATAAATCCTGTAAACTCGACGTATCATCGCTTTGGGAAAGGCTCAACGGATAGCTGACGGCCTGTATAGGTCCAACAATACGAAGTTGGGCATTTTCGAAAAGGCGATGAAGACCAAGAGAATAAAAAAAAATATTTTAAAAAAATGGTGTACTTGAGAATGTATTGATTATGTTATTGCTACCATGCCCTACGTTCTTATCACCATGCAGGACCAGCACTCTAAGGAACCAAGGATGACAGACCCTTCAGTGATGTGCTGTTACTGTCATCAGGGGTTGGAGAAATCTTGTTATCTTTGGGCTGTCGGTCCAACCTGGTGGTGTCAACGCTGTCGTGTTGGTGTGGTGTTCACAACCGCAGTATGCGGCATACTGGTCTCAAATGAACCCGACAGTCTCCCACAAACGTCTGCAATTGCCTGTTGGGGGATGGAACACACCTGCAAAGTCATCTGGAGCTCAACCTAGGAAAGTGATATCTATATACCGGAGGGTCTTATCCCGCCAGGAGCTATGTATTTCCCAGTGATCGCAAAGCTCTGGAAAAAACGCAAGGACAACATGAAATTTGTAACTGTCTAGTAGCTTACGGGGCTGATCCTGTTTCAAAGCCCCTCCTTTAAGGCAGAGCAGGAAGTCCGGAGACTTCTGTACCCATTATGGCCATTGTCCCTGGACGAAGACCCAGCATCTACCCCTCCGGTGGTCCCAACACCGGCGGGCACCTCGAGAGGACAAGTCAGTGAGTATGTTTACATGGCTCCCATGGCGGCGATCACCAACCAGTACCAGCCACCGTCCGCCGACCTGCATGAGTTGCAACCGGCTAAGGACTAACCAGAAGCAGAATGAATGGAGACAGGGACTGCCCCCTCTGAGCCACCGACACTCTCCCTAGAAGGCGCTGAGCTGCACGACCTGGAGTCCTATCTCACGGAGATCTGGCGTGCCGACGGTGGTGGTTCAGGACTACCCAGCTCCGTGGACACCATCCCCTCTGACCCAACTAGCCCGGAAGACCCTGGGCCCCCCTACCTGACACCAGAGGAGCCTGAGGCCCTGGTGTTGAGTTGTAATGAGGTATTACCAGAGACCCCCCCGAGGCTGGGATCGCCACAAGTGCAGGAGGTGCCGAATTTGCCCATCTCCACTTCTCCAACATATGGGTGGCCGGTTTACGAGCCTGTTTCCCCGGTTGGGTCTCCCATAATTAGGGGACCCTCAGCCCCTCCGACTATTAGGCAGGCTGACCCACAACAAGATAATCAGCCAACTCAGCACCCAGTCAAGATCCAAAGGGTCCATACTCCCCTAGAACGGGCAGAATCAGAAGATGATCTAACAGGACGGCACATGCCAGACACTTACCTGACCAACATCACAATAGTGGATTCCTGGGAGGAAAACCAGAGCCCCAGGAAAGGCAGCTCCACGACTCCACAGCCGGGCCCAGGCAACATGTCCGGGCCCGGCATCGACATGAGTTGCCTAGAAGACGACATGGTTGACCATCATAGAGACTGGCCTGAACCTATGTGTAGAAATAAGTAAAATCTGATTTCAAGAAGGGGGTGTTGGAAAACTGGCATCCAGGCAGAAGAAGCCAGTTATAATAAGTTGAAATCAGACTATATTCAAACCAATGCTGCTAAACGGTACCTAAAAGTTTGTTAACAGTTTGCATAACATTAGTAGATGTTTGTTTCTATCCTTTTTAATAGCTTTTTATTAGTTACTCATTGCTGACAAAATGTGTGAAACAAAGGAAGGCCTGAACCCAATCTCAAGCAGAGGAAGAGCTAGATCAAGAATAAATTATGGGACCCCCTGTTGGCCTGGTAATGAAGAAAATACATTAACAGCTTTCAAGCTAATGAAGAAAAGACATTAACAGCTTTCAAGCTAATGGAGGGAAGGACATTAACAGCTTTCAGATTGATTACATTAAAAAGTAAACTTTGAAAAGTAAACGCCTGGTGCACCCTCTGAGCATGTTCTCATATGTCCCAATCTCGAGAGTACACAAGGCAACTCCCCTGCTAATTTGGTAATAGGAGGAAAAGCATTAACAGCTTTCAAATTGATTAAATTAAAAAGTAAACTTTGGAATGTAAGCGCCTCATGCACGCCCTGGGCATGGTCTCATATGTCCCAATGAGAGGAGTGATTGGTTGAGGCGTATAATGAGACATTTGAACCTCCTCAGGGGAGAGGGAAAAGTGTATAAAAGTCCCTTGGTCAGGCAGAACGGGGCACAAGCAAGCCGGAGGAAGAGAAGAGCAGAAAGGACTTCAACACGCAGCTCGGAGGGCAGGGGCACCCGAAGGAGATGGAACACGTCGGTCTCAGACGAGTCTTGGATTATCTTCGGTCTCTCTGAGACGAGATTGGACCCAACTCTCCACTGGTTAAGACGAGACCAGGATCATTCCATCCTCCTATCTGCTTGGCCCGGGTATGTCCAAAGCCCCAATCCTTCCAATTTGGGATAGCTTCTCTGCGTAGGGAAGGCCTGTATCCCCCGCCTGGGGAGCAGGAGATT